>NW_026596034.1:166753-254910 GCF_907164565.1 Psammomys obesus
TTCTTTCTTTCTTTCTTTCTTTCTTTCTTTCTTTCTTTCTTTCTTTCCTTTCCTTTCCTTCTTTCTTTCCTTTCTTTCTCTCTCTCTCATCTCTATGTATTTGTCTCTTGTTCACGGAATATGAATGGAATCCTTTAACATGTGAATTTGGTCTAGTTTCTCAGTGTTATCAGTTGAAATAATAATCAGTAATCAGTTGCAATACGTGTCACTGATTACTATTTCATTTGTTTTTACTGCCAAAAAGTATTCCACATTTTATTTATTGTCAATTGATGGAAGCTACATCATTTCTACTTTGGGGTTTTAAGGAATGGTGCTGCTATATGCTTTGTGTGTGTGTGTGTGTGTGTGTGTGTGTGTGTGTGTGTGTGTCTTAGGTTTGTATTGAGGAGTAGAATTTAGAATTTCTGGGTTATAGAGCCACTCTCTGTCTCTTAAGGAACTGCTAGATCTCTTCCTTATGCTGGTTAGTTTTTTGTCAGCTTTGCACAGGCTAGGGTCCTTTGAGAATAGGGGGCCTCAGTTGAGAAAATGCCCCACAAGATTGGCCTGTAGGCAAGTATATGGGGTATGTTTGTGATTAATGACTGATGTGGGACGGTCCTGCCCAGTGTGGGCAGTACCATGCCTGGGCAGATGGTTCGGGGAGGTATAAAAACAATCTGCCTGAGCATGACCCTGGCAAGCAAGCTAGTAAGTCGGGTTCCTCTTTGGCCTCTGCCTCCATGACTTGAATTCCTCCCTTGACTTCCCTTTCCTCTCTAGACTGCTTTTGACTGTGGTCTTTAGCCCAGCAATAGATAGCAGACTAGGGCATCCATTAACTGTCTAAGTCACTTCCTATTGCTTCCAGCAGTCATGAGGTGTCAGTCCTCCTCCTTGGCACTTGCTGTTAACCGTCTTTTAATCAAGGTCAGTGAGCAGTGGTGTCTTTATTATGGTTCCATTTTGATGACAGTTACATTTTTGTAGACATGATTTTGTTATATAGCCTATACTGGCTGCAAATTCACAATCTGCCAGCATCAGATGCTCAATCCTGGAGTTATAAGCTTGTGCCACTGTACCTCACCTAAGAGTTATTTCTTTAAAACCCACTCTCAAGTCATCTTTTCCTTCTTTATTTTGTTCTCCTCCCCCTTAGATCAGCCTCTACTTGTTCTTTCTTAGATTTTCATTTCATGTAGCTTTTGTCCAAGAAAGGTGAGAAAGAAGGAAAATGAAAGGAAGAAGGAGACAGGGGAAACAGAGGAAGGATGAGGTGGATATGTCTCAGTGAAGGTGGGTACAATGGAGGATCAGCACCTTTAGAGAAAGTATCCCAGGACCTTAGCAAACAGCTGCCCAGGAGTGCAGCCTCCTCCTGGGTAAGCCCTGATGTGAATATCCAGATGAACATGACAGCAGTGAGACCCATTGGAGCAGGCCTAATGCCTGCCCAAGAGCTTTTCTCCAGTGTCCTTTGAGGGAAGGGCACCAAAGCCCCAATGTAGGTAAGATACAAGGCAAGTGGTCTCCTTTGTGGAGAGCATGTGGAGCCAGGCTCTAGAGGAGACCTCTTGCCTTGTATTCTGGTTCTGCCATTTTGATGCTGTGTGACTTGGAACAACTTATTCAACCTCTCAGGGCTTGAGAGTTCTCCGTTGTGACAGACGGAAGTGCTGAACTGCTTCTTGTGTGAGTTTCAAGAGTTAGTACATAGATATCTGTATCTTTATTTATTTATTTATTTATTCGCGTTGTATCCTGTCTGTAGCCTTCTCCCTCATCTCATCCCAGTCCCACCCTACCTCCCTCTATGCTCTTTCCCTAGTCCATTGATAGGGGAGGACTTCCTCACCTTCTTTCTGACTCTAGTCTATCAGGTCTCATCAGGACTGGCTGCGTCATCTTCTGAGCTTGCGCTTGGCAGGGTCTCTCATTGAATATGGAGCTTGCTATTTTGCGTGGGATGGTTGGTTAGCAGCCCTGGCATCTACCTGCCTCCAACCATCCTATAACTCAGTGACACACAGCAACAATCAGAAACCGTGAAATAAACCACCAAAATCCCCTGGCTCGCTAACCCTCTAGCAACCTTAAGAAAGAACTCTCAATTAATTTTTTCATGCTTTAGAGACAGAACAGTCATCCCTTTCCCATTGGCCACCTCCATTGTTTGAAAGAGAGTGTCCTGCTCCCCTGATAATCATCCAGGAGCTTCCTATGACTCTCTGATTACACCAGTGCAGTGTCTTCTCTAGGCTGAAACTTCATTGTCACCATAGTGAGGACATGCACGCTACCTGTGGCGAATCTCTATATGTGCAGCATCCTGTGTCTAAGTTGCCATATGGAAAAAGTGGTATTTTCCCTGTTTCAAAGGGTTTACTGTTTAGCTTTTTGTTAATCAATCATTAGTACATAGTTATAAGGTAGATGAGTTTCTAGTTGCCTAGGAAGGGCTTTGATGGTACCTGATAGATGGGAGAAGGGGAGGGATGCTGCAGAAGCTACACATTATCTTCAGAACTTGGAAAGGAAGCAGACAGAGAATACCTACATAGTCTTGACTCTTCTCCAAGATTGGAGGGAGCAAGGATAATGGAAGCCCTGCCTATGCAGATAGATGTGTTCTTTGCCGCATGGGTTCATGCTACCTTGATGGCCCTTGCTTTAATGACTAGTCTCTTTCTGTCCCGACCTCCATATAAGAGCTAGCTGCTCTTGTGTTTCTAGAATGTTTACCACACAGTTTTATTTCCTATTTCCCATTAATTGCCATGCTTCCCTCTCTTCCAGCATATCATAGCTTTTTCCTAGGGTAGTGATAATGTGGACCAAATAATGCTTACTCTGGGTTTGGGATACCCTAAGAACATTTGTGTTTAACTGAATTCTTACAATGCTGAGACAGCTTTCATATCTATCCCCATTCTACAGATGACCGATTCCCACAGGCAGTAAGCTGTAGAACTAAGCCACAGAACTAAGTCACAGATTCAGGTGGCATAGACACCCTTGGAGTCTATGCTTATAGCCTAGACTTATGCTTATAGTCTATTCTTATAGCCATTACCTCATGCTCACTCTCAACTCAAAGGCTATTGCAAAAACTGTCTGTGGTCAGTAGTCACATTGCACAGGGCAGTGCTTGCTTCAGAATATATTGATGAGTCTGTAGGCAAATCCATCACCAGCTGGAGAACAGCATGTCTGCAGCAGAGACAGAACCTTACATTTAGGCCCTCCTCCTCCTCCACATCTACCTCCAGGTCATCCTTTGGACTGGCTCAGTCACTTTCTGTTCTTGGTTTCAGTTTTCTTCTTCATAGAATACAAATTTTAGATGAATTAATGTCTAAGAACTATTAAAATGTATCTTTTTTCTTTTTTATTGATTTATTATTATTTACAGTTTATTCACGTTGTATCCTATCTGTAGCCCTCTCCGTCATCTCCTCCCTGTTCCACCCTCCCTCTCTTTTCTCCCCCTATGCCCCTCCCCTAGTCCACTGATAGGGGAGGTCCTCCTCCCCTACTATCTGACCTTAGCCTATCAGATCTCATCAGGACTGGTTACATCCTCTTTCCCCGTGGCCTGGCAAGGCTGTTCCCCAATACACACCAGAGGTAGGTGATCAAAGAACCAGCCACTGAGTCTATGTCAGAGCCAGCCCCTGCTCCCCTTATTAGGAAACCCACATGGAGACTGATCTGCCTATAGTCTACATCTGAGCAGGGAGTCTCTGCAGAGATCCCTGGGCCCAGATTTTTCAACTCTTGTTAGTCTCATAGTTGAGCTTTTGTCCCCTCCAGGTATTTCTGTCTGCCCCTTCTTCTATAAGATTCCCCTCACTCTACCCAAAGTTTGGCTATGAGTCTTTGCATCTGCCTTGTACCCTGCTGGGTAGATTCTGTGGAAGGCATCAGTCCTGTTCTCTTTCTTTTTCCACTTCAGATGTCTATTCCATTTGCCCTTCTGAGTGAAGATTAAGCATCTTCCCTAGGGTCCTCCTTGTTGTTTAGCTTCTTTAGGTCTGTAGATTTTTGTGTGTTTATCCTATGTTATATGGCTTGTACGTGAGTATATACCATGTGTGTCTTTCTGCTTCTGGGTTACTTCACTCAGGATAATCTTTTCTAGTTCCACCCATTTGTCTGCAAATTTCATGATTTTCTTGTTTTTAATTACTGAGTAGTGTTCCAATATGTAAATGTACCACAATTTCTGTATCCATTCCTCAGTTGAGGGAGATCTAGGTTGTTACCAGATTCTGGCAATTATGAACGAAGCTGCTATGAACATAGTGAACAAATTTCCTTATATGGTTGAACATCTTTCAGATATATGCCTAGGAGTGGTATAACTGGATCTTGAGGTAGTACCTCCTAATTTTCTGAGAAAGCACCAGATTGATTTCCGAAGTGGTTGTACAAGTTTACATTCTCACCAACAATGGAGGAGGCTTCCCCTTAAAAATGTATCTTTATGTGTTAAAAATATTAGGATACTTTTACTAAAATTTAATTTATTTATTTATTTATTTTTTTTACTTTTGTTGATCAGAAAATTCAGTCACCCTGTCTCCCTGCCTGGAAAGAAGTAGGCTGACTATAGCATGTGCACTGTGCTCTTTAGCTAGCCCAAGTCCCCAACACCTTTTAGGGCTCTTTGCCTCAACACAGGCTAAGCATTTTGGAATCTCAGCTTTATCACAATCCCTCTAGGGCTAGTGAGATGAAGTTGAAAAAACAAACTTGGTTCAGGAAAGGCAAAGCATTTGCCTTGTCCAAGTGTTTAGAAATGGAAGGGATTCCTTTGAGATGTCAAGCTTTCTCGGGCAATGGGCTGGGCCTCATTGGGAACACCGGACATTGTGGAGCTACCAGTACCTGAGTTCTTGTACCAGTAACTTCTTAAGGACTTCCCCAAGCCTGAGATCACATGATCTGCTGCTTAGCTATCTGTCTTCACTTCAGTTTTCTGCTAAGATTCTTACATAAACTCTTTTATGCTTGGCCTTAAATTCACATCCTTGATCGCCCTCCTGGCTAGTTTGGGGCCTTTGTTTATTTTACATTAAACTATAACTCTTCCCCATATTTCCTGGAAGACAGCAGTCCAATAGTCAGGAATCGCAACCTCTGTTATTAAAGGCCATAACTCATCAGTGGTGTTAAATAACATTCTTGACTGTGTAACTTAATATGGGCTAGGCATTTCCAGAAACTGAATGACTGGTTTACATGTTTCGGTCATAGAAACATGTGCCTGGGGGATTTGGAAGGAATCCTACCCTCCTCTTTCTAAACATTATTAAGAATTTAATCATCATTCCTGGTTCCTCTCTCTTTCAAAAAAATCCCCTGAATTCTCAAGGGAAGTTTTATTGGCCATGAAATCTAAAAAGATCAAGAAGGAGCTTGGGCTTCTTCTGCAGAGCTCATTCTTGTAGCTTTTGAAGAGTGATGGTTACATCTCTTCTGTGGAGCTAATATCTGAGAAGCCACTTTCCTCATTTAAAAGGAAGGAGATCAACCACTGTAGTCACAGTTCTGGGCAGGAACCATGGAATGTAAAGAACTGGTATTTTTGACAACACCTAAAAGTCTTTCGTTTATCCCCAAAAGAAGTATTTCACCTTCTATATGCTCTTAAGAGGATCATGTTATTGGTGAGTGACTTAGAGACTCTGAGGCCTGTGTCTTTCCGAAGGTAAGCTGAGAGATGCTAAATTTGAGTTAAGATGAAATTCAAATCTTCAGGTTATCTCAAGCCTTGGGGGTTTTCTGTAACATAAAACTCCAATAAACAAGGCAAGTTGCGAGGCAAGATTGTTTCAAGCCCCAACTATGACTGTTGTATTAAGTTGAGGTCTTTTTATAGGTTTGGTATAAAATGATCTCTTATTTTAAGGTTGGATAGACTAATCATTTGGTGGTTGAATTAGTGATAGATAAAGGTGCTTCCTATATTAACCATCGTGGTTAGACCTAAATCTTGCTCCTTCCTTCCTGCCTTCTGTCCTCCCTTCCTTATTTGTTTATCTATTCATTTATTTATTTTGCATGTGTGGATGTGTGTGGGAATGCACATGTCATGCCATGTGTGTGGAGGTTAAAGGGCAACTTTCTGGGAGATGGTTCTATTCATCCATGTGGGTGCCCAGTTGAACTCAGGTCTCCAGGCTTGGCAGCAATCACTTTTACCCACTGTGTCATCTCACAGCTCTAATTTCTAGTTTTTCTACAATAAAAGAAAATTATTTTTCTCATTGTTTCAAATTATAAATTAGTGTCTGTTCATAATGTATGCTTCTTTGCCTGGCCTTTGGTGTAGCCTTTTGCTTTTGCTGTTCCATGATACACAGTGCTATGCAGAAAACCTCTTTGTCAGGAAGTTGGAACTTGCCTTCTGTGTTGTTTGGCACTTTCATATGTGAAATGTGAACATATAATGGGGATTTTAAATTTTAAAAATAATTTTGTACTAAATGTATGAGTTCTAAGGCAGTGTATAAGTACTTATGTTATCTAATGGGCACCCATGTTAAGAAATAGGTCCCCAGGAAATCCTGTATTTCTTAGCCAATCATAATGTTTCCCAGTTGTAGTTAGCCATACCTGAACCATGGCTTAACCACCCTCAATAAAACAAAGAGGGTTTTCAGGCATACTCTCAGTATGCATGTGTATGTGTGCATACATACACACACAAACACTCACACACAAATGCCACTTCTCTTTCCTCTTTCTTTTTCTCCAGTCTCTACTTTCTAGAGAAGTGATTCATCTGGCTATCATACAAATACAAACTGACTAAATCTACATCAGAAATTAAGTTCAAATGACCCAGCCAGTAGCTACAGAAAAAGATGTTTTGCCCTCCATCTATCAGGAAAATTTCTGGAATGTTCTTCCTTTTCTAATGCTACAGAGTTAGCTTCTCCTTCAGCTCTCTTCCCTAGATAACCTCAGCACAGGTTGTACCCTTGCCCTCTCCAAAGAAAACAGCAGCAGCTGTCTGCTTCTCATGCCCAGAACACTGCATTTTCTACTTTCAATTTCATGCCGCCGTTGACCTGTTTGCTGTCACCTGGCAGAACCTAAGCCCCTAGAAGCACAACTTCTAGACCTTTCTTTGTTTATGGTTAAGTTCCCCAAGGTTTGAAGGACCCTTGACAGTGCTCAGTAAATACTGATAAGTAGCCTAGAGACCAGAAAGATGGATTACATTGTATGGTCACCTTACTTTCACAGGAAAAACTAATCCTGACATTAAACTCCATTTTCTTACTCTTCGGCTCATATACATGTTGTCGGGTAGAGTCTCACTTGAGACTTCTATGAAAATTGTGTACCCATTTTTTAAAAGAAAATAGGCACCTTTTCCCACCTTCACCTAAGAGGAAAAAGGTATGCTGGTAACAAACTGAAGGATATAAGACATCACACGTGCCTACGATTAGATACGTGCAGTGTCCATTGTCATTCAGCACCATGATTTTTAAAGTCCTATTTTAAATGAAATACTTATGCTAAAAAGACATTTTTCTTTTCATGGAACCAGAGTTTCATAGTGCTGTTTGTTAGAACCATGAAGCAGGACAAGTTTCCATGTGGATGATTTGAAATTTCTCTGGCTTTTTCTACAAAACTGAAAAGTGGGAAGTTTTAAAAAGCTGAGGACTGCAGAGATGGCTTAGTGGTCAGGACCATCAGTGGCTCTTCTAGAGGATCCAGGTTTGCTTCCCACACAGAGGCTTACAACCGCCTGTAACATGCCCTCCATTGCCCTCTCTGGCCTCCATTGCCCTACATGTGGTGTACATACATACATGCAAACAGAACACCCATGCTCAGTTAATAAAAAAAAGGCTAAAAATGTTTTAAGTGAAATGCCCTGGAGAGGCAGAGGTAGGCCACCCTGGTCTACAGAGCAAGTTTTGGGACAGCCAGAGCTACACAGAGAAAACCTATTTCAGTAAAAAACAAAAAGAAGAAAAACTAAAAGTGAAAAGTAAAATGATTGATTTATGCATTGTGGTGGTTTGAAAGAGATCTCTCTTACATTAGCGAGCATCTGAACACTTGACACCCAGTTGGTAACACTAGGGTACCGTTAGGAGGTGCGGTCTTGCTGGAGGAAGTGTGTCACTAGGAGCAGGTTTTGAGGTTTCACAAACTATGCCCTCCTTCCAGTATTCTTCTTTTGATTGCTGCTTGTGGTTAGAGATTCTGTGATCAGCAGTTTCTGCTGTGGTGCCTGCTTATTTCAGTGCCTCCGCATGTGATGAGGGTTGACTCATATCCCTCCAGAATGATCATCCTCAAATAAACCCTTCCTTCTATAAGTTGCATTGGTCATGGTCACAACAATGCAAAAGGAAGTGATACTTGCATACACATGTGCATGCATGCAAATATTATATGTACATATAAGCATGCAAATGTATATTTGCTATCTAGGGCTAAGGAAGAAAACCTAGACATAATGCATTCAACAAACACATCAGTCATTTTTTATGCTCCAGGTCAAAACTGGTGTAAAATCTTGCTTTCAATATGATTTCAGTGTCAAATAGACAAATTTGAAAATAATAAATATTTAAAAGGCAGGGAAAGGTGAAAAAATCCATAACCCAACTATTCACCTACTCCATTGATTGATTTATTGATTTATTTTGAGTGTATGAGTGTTTTGCCTGCACCATGTATTTGCCTGTTGCCTGCTCAGGGCAAAAGAAGGCAGTGGATTCCCTGAACTAGAGTTGTGGACAGTTGTAAGCACAGTGTGAGTTCTGGGAACTTAACTTAGGTCCTCTGAAAGAGCAACAAGTGCTCTTAACAGCTGAATTATCTCTCCAGCTCTTTCTCTACCCACTTCATTATATTGACTTATGCCAAATTAATAATTTATTGCATATATGTACTTACAGATTGAATTTTTTAATGGTATGTTTTGAAATTCCTTTGATACTCTCCTATTTTTCTGCAGTGTTTTTGCCTCCCTCTGATATGAATGGTCCTGTGGTAGCTAAGCATGTTTGCATAGCCCTGATTACCCTCTTAGCTCAGGTACCAGAATGCTCAATTAGTCAAGGGCTTTCGAAGTTTGGCTGCAGAGCAGGTCTCTGGGGGTGTTTGTTTTGTTCTGTAGGCTATTAGTGAACTCTTCAGGTGCGCTCTCTCTGGTGTGATTCTTCATTGGAGGAGCAAAACCACATTGAAAACCACATTGACATGTTACTGGTGATGATGCTGACGCTGAAAACTCTCATCCCAGCTTATCAGCATCACATGACTGCAACCTGGATCAGTTTGGCAGCTGATACAAGTTGTAGGAGGTGGAGAATCCATGACAGTCAGTGATAGCACCATCTGGTTTATGACTGGTGCTGTTCCCCACTGCTTCACTACACAGTTCTGTGTCTGGGGGATATTAAATGCAAAACAGCAGCCATGCTCAGGAAACTATGGTCTCATTCCCAGTTCTTCCTCAAATCAGCTGTACCTTTGGCAGATCCCTCCCCTCTTCTGGGTCTTATTTTCTATCATTGGAAACTCCTGAATAAGATCTTGATTCCCATCAGTCTCTTCCCCTGGTTACAAACTGGAATCATCTGCAAAAGCTGAAAATTGTTGCTCCCCCCAGAGAGAGCCTGATTGGATCAGTGTGACATGAGCTGGGTCATGGGATGATGCTAGTTGAAAGCCAAGATTGACAGCTACTACTTCAGATAAAAATCTCCTCAAGTTGTTTTGTTGTTGTTGTTGTTGTTGCTGCGGCTGCTGCATTATCACTCAGTGTTGTTTTTTAATTGATGTAAAAATACTACAAGAAATAAAGTCAGGTCCAAGGACTGTAAGATACACAGTAAAGGCTCTCCAGTCCAGTCTCTCCCAACCCCGACAGAATCCTTATTTTATATTTTTCTCATTTATATAACATGGCTCTATTAATTAATTTTATATTTTCTAGCTGACACATAAAATCTGTACATATGAATGTGGTACAATGGGATGTCTCCTTCTGTGTGTGCATTGTGTTGTTTAATCCAGGGTGAGTCTATCTTCAAACATCTATCATTTCTTAATAGGATAAACATTCAAAGTTCTTTTTCATTGCTTTTTAAGATATACAGTATATTATTGTTATTTTTCTGTTGTCATCTTACTGTGAGAATCACCCAATCTTCTTACTCCTAACTATCTTCTCCTTACCTGCTCTCCCTAAGTTTTTCTATCACATGGTTCATTATTAATTATAAAAAGAAAGTATGTGGTTATTTTGAGACTATCAAAATCCCACTTGAAAAAATTAGTAGTTTCTGTTTATTAATATTTCAAGCAGTACAGCAATAAAATGATGAAGGTGCATGATCAATAAATGTTATTGAATCATGAATTAGTGACTCACTAGTAATAATGGGATTTTGGCATCCAGCAAGAAGCTCAAGAGATGGTATGGACAGTGAGCACTAGAAAGCACACAGTAAGTCTAAAACATCAGTGAGTCATAAATGATTGTGACAAAATGATAAAGGGAAATAACATTTTATTTAAGTCATTTGTATGCTAAATATTTATTATTTTCTTATGGTCTTTCAATCTGAAGTGGGTGAAATACCACACTGTTTTTAACAAGAAGGACAGACCCCCATTTCTCTCACACAGTTATCAGTGTCTAGGTTGGGATACAGAGTAGATGAAGGTGGTGGAGTCAACTCTGGTGCACACTGACCTAGCCCTATGCCTAGAGACCAAAGCCATAGGGACCAAGATAGAAGTCTAAAGTCAGGCAGCTGATAAGCGTGACTACTGCACCACCTTTCTGGGGCTGGCGGAGGCAAAAGACATGCACTAAGTAAGAACTGCATGTCTTGCTGGGCCAGATGCTTGTGAGCTCAGGAAGCCATATTCTAACGTAAGCTTTGCAATCCTTGATTGTAAAATGAACATAGTGCATTCTCTGTCAGAGCTGTTGTCCCTTATAGAGTATAATGTAGCAAAAGATCAACTCTGAGTGCTGAACAAATGTGAACTGTAATGATGATCCAAAGAGACATATTCTGAATACAATTTCCCCTGCCCACTGGTGTTATTAACATGTAAGTCCAACTGATCAAATCTTCTTGATCAAATCAAATCAAATAACTGGATTTTTGCCATCCCCTTCCCATAGTGGCCAGCTACTATTCCAGTCTACTCCTCAGTCAACACAACACGCTTTTGAAAATATGGACCTAATATAAGTGCTAGTTAGACCTCACTATGACCTCCCATTAGGCCAGGAACCAAGACAGAGGTCTCATTTTGCTCTCACCGCCTCCCAAGCTTACAACCAAGCCAAGCCTCCTCCTGCCATGGATCCCATTCCTTTCTAACTGTTCTTTGCTTCTTGCCTTAGATGGTTCAGGATTGTTCCAAACCCAGACCTAATAGAAACCTCTTTCCCCAAAAATTTTAAAGTGAAAATGTTTAAACAACTTTTATGTATCTGAAATACCTGATAATGATACTAAAACAAGAACATATATATATATATACATATATATATACACACACACATAAATATACATACATGTAAACATAAACACATACATATATCCATTTACCTGTTTCACCAGGCTTAACCACTATTTGTAAATTGAATTTGTTATTTTTTTCATACTAAGAGAAATATACTTTCTGGCAAAATATAATTTGATGACCTTATGAATTATGAGGTTTTGTTGCACAGGTGGGCAGGAATCATACCTAGCACCCTCAGGTTCTGCAGATTTTTTCCAGATACATCCATAGATCACCCCTTCATATTCTTGACTTTGCTGAATTGCTTCCTTCACCAAGAAATCTTGCTGGTCACTATGAAGAAAGTTCATGTGCCTCCATTCTTTTGTATTTTTCTTACCAATTCCTGAAATCATTAAATTACTTCATTATCATTTATTCTATTTTCCTCTTTCTTTCTCCCATGTAAACACATTCAATAGGGGCAAAGAAATTATCTGTATAATCTGTATATATAATATATATATCTGGGAAGAAATGATATGTATTGAATAGTAACTGAAAATAGGAATGAGCCAGAGAATATATACTATAATTCTCAGGGACACTGCTTACGTCAGAGATGGAATAATGACTTTACATTACATACTTTAGTTGGCTTATATTGAAGGTAATATTGAATTAAAATGACTATCTGATTTCATGATCTATCAGTTGCTAAGGTGTTGTGGCCTGAACTGTGCCCAAAGAGCTATCTTTTCTAAACTGAATTTAATCCCTGATCCATCTCCACCTGTTCAAAATGCTTCTAATATGTTTTATGGAGCTCTGATGGGGTGGTTCACAAGAGAACATTTATAGATGATATCATAAAAATGGTCTTTGGAACAAATTGCTATTAAATATAGCCTTGAATCTGAAATAAGCTACCTGGGTATAGTGCTGCCTGAATGACCTTCCTGGGATATGGGTATCTGGTAGAGCCGAAGCCTCCAGGAACCCTGAATGTTAGTATAGGGCTTTTGTAGGCTGATAGAGATCTGTGTATGAATCTCTTCCTCAAGGTAAACACTGCTTTATTCTAAAAGAGTTTAAGGTCCTTGAAGAAAGAGGTCAGTTTCTTCCAAATGAAGTAAATAGCAAATGACAAATGATCAATGATATATGGTCAAGTTGTGACCTTTAGGACCATGGCAACATTATGAGAGAAAGTTCAGTTTTCATTCTTAAATTAGAATAAGAGAAGTATTATCTGTGAAAGTGGAATTTTGATTCAATAATTGAAGTTTTCTGGGAGAATATATTTAATCTATGCATTTGAGTATCTACTTTCCAGCTCAGAAGAACTATATGCATAGATAGTTTGAAGTAGTGGGGTAATTTCTGGGTTATTTTATCATTTAATTTCTATATATAATATCATAATTGGTACTTTTACTTTAGATTTTTTCCTTTCATAGATATATTTATTATTTGAAACTGATTCCATCTCTCAGGTTTAAGTCTCCGTTCATCTCACCCACCAGCATATGTTTCCTGGGAGAGTTCAGTGCATACAGCCCTCGTACAGTGGTACCTAGCATAGATTTCATGATGTATCTCAATCTTTAAGAATTTCAACCAATTGTCCTGATTAACTCTTATCACTCCAGATGGTTTTTACCTGGTGGGAGGCACCTGGCTTTCAGAGCAAGATTTTAAAAGACTTTGCCACACAAGTCCCACCCACCCTCTCAGGACTCTGCCCAGTGGAAGTATGAAAGGGATGCTTGGTCCTAACTTGTATTATGAAGCCATTACCCTTTTTTTCACCCTCTTGAACTTTGTCACTTTCTTGAAATTCTCTCCACCTAATTACAACTCAATTCATTTAAATTAGTAAGTCTTGTTAATAAAATAATGAAATTATTCTCGTAATTTTGTTTCCTGCTATATGATACCTCTACTTTCTTGTACCTATTATTTACAAAAGCCTTTTGTGTTTAAATTTGCTAATTTAGTCATGGTGTGAAATATATGTGTGTACAAGAGGAAGAAAGGCCATTTTCCTCATTGATGCCACTTAGACTTTATTTGGAACTTTAGCATAACTCTACGATTGCTCAGTGTTTTACACTTACTCTTTGAAAAGGTGGTGGCTGCATAACTGCTACACTGGGTTCTGCGAATGTGAGAAAGAGTGGAAAGTTGGTTTAGAATGACGTTTCTAAACAGGTCAAGATATTATAACATACTGTAATCATTATGTTAAAATAATTACAACTCACTGACTTGTGAAAGTATCTTCCATCGTCTCCTATTAGCAGTTCATCATATTTACCCCTAGACCAATTTAAACAAGAAATATATAAACACACACATACATACAGCTCAAATTTCAGCTCTTGATTAGTTTGTTTGGTCGTTGCTATATTCTAAAACAAACAACAGATTGTGTTGTCATGCAGGAAAACTGAGTGAGGACATTGTCCTTCCAAAACCCTATGCATTTGGATGAGTCGGTCTCAAATTCTATCCGTCCTTTCTGAAGAACAGGAATTTGTAACACAGCAAACATTTTGCCATTCTAGAGATAGTGGGAAATGCAAATAAGATGCTGTCCAAGTACCTGCCAGGTCATCTGCAACTGTGAAGGTCTAGTTTTTTAAGTGTTCCAGGATCAGGAAAAAAACACATATACAAGGAACCTCAGGTCATCCACGAGTTGGGGTTCATCTGTCAGGGTCACTGAGAGCAGGGATCAAATGCAAATGAATGTGATGTAATCCTCTCCACCTCCCAGTGACTGTCTTTTAATCAACTCCTCTGAAACGCAATATCAGACCTGCTGCAGTATTCATGAACACATGAGCACAGAGCAGTACACACATGGGCTCCCCAAAGACAGGAGTCTATATAACTCTCATAAAGATTTTAAAGTGAGATGACAGATGAAAAACCTGTCAGTAACCACCCTCTGAGGGACAGACTGGTTATTCTTTTTTATTATTTATTTATTTTAATCACAGGTCATTTACTTGTATCCCAGCTGTAGCTCCCTCCCTCTTTCCTTCCCAATCCCACCCTCCCTCCCTCATCTTCTCCCTGCCCCCTTCCAAGTCTACCAAACTGACTATTCTTATAGTCTCAGGGCTCTGCCTCCACACACTCTGTCCTCAGTTTATTTGGGAAACCACATTGTGGAGGAAAAAAAAAGCCATGGCATCTATTCTACAAAAATATCTTCTCAGTTCCAGGCTTATTTACTTAACACCTTACTTACTAGAGGAACTCTGAAGACCTTTATTAGATTAAAAACTTATCAGAAAGAAGAGAACTCTCTGTTTACTCTGAGAATGAAGGTATTAGGGATTGTATTCTATACCTCAAGATTACTTAAGTTATTTCCAGTCATGACCCTGTTTTTAACCCAAGAAATGTGTGAAATCCCAGGCATATAGGCATATAAAAGAGATACAAATAAAATATTTATTGATAATCTTAAAACATTTAAGAACTTTAGACCAATTCTTTGATACACATATAATTTTACTGTTTGTTAAGGAAAAATGAAATATTTATGCTAATGAGATGTATGTATTTTTTTTATTTTTGTCTGATCTTGTTTATATATTTAATATCACAAGATATAGAATATAAACATCGTTGATAACTTTTGGAGCTGATCAATCAGTTCCAAATTTTGTAATCCTCAGTGCTGAGAATTCACCTTCCCATCAAAACATAGTATAAAATGGCAAAATTAATGTAAGGTCATTTCAGAAATTATTAGAAATTCTGTCCTAATCCTAAGCAATAATTCATGTCTTTAAATGAAATGCAAGTCAGCAACACAAATAACAGTGCTTGTGTGTGTGTGTGTGTTATACATACATATTTGTGTGAGTGTGATGTGTTCATGTAAAGGGTGTGTGGATGTGTCTATGTAACTACAGAACCCAGAAGTCAACATTGGATGTCTACCTCAATCATATTACACTTTATTTTTTGAGACAGTCTCTCACTGAACTTAGAGTTCACCAGTTTGGCCAGGATGGTTGGCCAATGGGATACAGAGATCCACTTTCTCCTCCCTGCACAGGAATTACAGATATACAATACAATGTCATACGTGGCTTTTACCTGGTGCTGGGATCCAAAACTGGGTCATCATGCTTGTGAGGCAATCACTTTTCTTACTGAGCCAACTCTACAGCCCCACAAGATAGCAATTTTTAAAACCAAGCATTCTAATACGGTACAATATAAATATAAGCTAACATTGTACTTACATGCTGAAGAATGACAGTAGAAAAACATCAGAAGTCTTTGTTTTCCACAGTTAAACCATGGTGACTCTGTAAGAGCAGAAAACTTCACATGTCCAGTAAAAGCCCGGCGGTTTATCACACATAGTGCAGGCAGTGCAATTGGCACTACATGCTAGGCAGTGTGTGTTGCGCAAAGTGCCTATGTTGTATGTTCAGAACACGGGCTGCGGTGAAGTCCCTAGAGGCAGCCAGCACAGGTGAGCAATGCAAAACACACTCTGAGTTAACGATGTGTTCCATTTTTGGATTACTTTGTAGGTTTTATGAATTTATAATTTTTGGCATTGAAATTTTTGTGTGACCCTCATAATTGGTTATGCAGTGACATGTGAGGCCCACAGTTTAAGCAGTTAAACTGCCACCCTCATTTCACAGGAAAATTTGTCCAAAGTCACAGGTTTCCCTATGAACAATAAAGCTATGAGTTTAATATAGAACTTTATGAATTTCAAATTCATCATGAGGTGTATAATATTTTTAATCTACTATCAGTTCTTTTGTTTACAGTATTTTTATAGGGGCAGATTTTTTTAGAGCTAATAAGCTGTCTGGAAATACTGTTTCCCACAAAAAATTAAGTAATGATAATTTTCCATTGGCATTCTACTTATGGTATATTTGCAGAATTGCAAATCTTTTTATAAGATGCAGTTCTTATAATAGATTTAATTATTTCACAAGTCATGCTTTGCCTCCAGGGTGTATGATAATGCCTTTGATAGACTGTGTTTCTTGTCTGTACATTTTGGTTGAACTAATAGTTACAGTCTTCTTTTTTTCATATGCTACATGATTTTATTAATATGAAACACCCAAAATGCAAATCTAATAAGACTGAATGTACCTGCATTCTTGTTTTCCTAAAGTTGGAGGAGATGGGAAGGTGGGCAGGGGCTGCTGGTAAGAGCTGAAGCCTTTTTATTGGGATAATGCAAATATTCTAAGGCTTATTACAATGGAAACGACCCTCTGGGAACACACCAAAGACACTAAACTGCACATTTTAAGAGGGGCAATGCATACATGTAAATGAGACTTCAGTGAAGGTGGGGGAAGGGAGTAGAAGGAGAAAGATGAAGAAGAACAAAGAGTTTGAGTCAGTGGTTGTAAAGTTTTGTTATACAAATTCAAAACTTTGATTTTCCTGGAGTTTGGCTTGAAATAATAAATCCCAACACTTCTCTTTCCCTCTTCTTCTCTACTTTTCTCCCCCCACCACTGCCTTTGTGTCCTGTACCCTAGAAGTCCTCCTGTTAGGACAGTGGATTGCAGCAGTAAGGGTGGCCTCCCCAGAAGCTCCTGAGCTTCAGGTTGTGCAGAGCACAGTGGGCTCTCTACACACAGTTGCTTAATGAACGCTTCAATTCAAGCCTGAGTGATGAGCATTTTCCCCTGGGAGCTGAGGTCAAAGGTTCGCTCCCTTCAGCTCAAGTTGGTTTTCTTGAACGGCCTTCTGCTGAGTCATTCCCATCCCTCATCTGGGAAGGTTTTCTAGCATTCATAATTTCTCCTGGAGAGGAAAAAGTAAACAAACAAACAACAAACAAACCTTGAGCCCTCGCCTGTCGGCTTACGTTTACCAGGTTGGCTTATGGATTTGTAGATCTATTTTGGGTGTCCTCAAAAGCCTATCAAGTCTCTAAGCGGTGGGCAGAGTTTTAAATGAAGACGTTTTCAGACCACACGGAATAGCTGCAGGCTGCCTTGAACAACAGCGTTGTGAGTGGCTGTCCTCTGAGCAAAGCAACTGCCATCCTTGGGCATTCAGCTAGAAAGATCACTTATAGCCCCGCCTGGATGTTAGGGTGTTAGGGTTAGTTACAGTTTTCATGGAATAATTTACTCTTGCTAGTCAAAAGTGATAGCGTTCTAGAAGAAATGGGTTCCACTCCTACCCATAATACTATTAATATAAAAGAGACCTATGAAAACTCATAGTACTGAATGCTAATTTTACTTTTATAGAAACATTATTTTATTTATATTCTCTTACTGTGATCCTCAAAAATGCAAACATTAGAATTACATGTGTAAACCCATATCATCCCCTTATTTAAAAAATGTTATTTCAAAGTCAATATGAGTGACAGGACCCCCAGTGTGAATCAAAGGTGTCTGTACACAGCCTGTGATTGGGCTTGGCTAAACCCTGATTTGTGTAGTCCCAGAACAGTTTTACTTGCTCATTAAATCGCTCCATCTTGACTTTCAATACAATCTTCTTTACTTTCATGTGTGGTTCCTCAGGCTCAGTAACTGACTTGTCTACTTTTAGTGTCACTTTTGTTGCTTATTTTGACATCAATCTTTGTATTACATTTGTAAAATTCTTACAGAAAACATTAAGGAACCTTTCATCTCCACCTCGAAATATATGTGTGCTGCATTGCTCATGCACAGAGCTCTGCTGTGATGGGCCAAGAGAGGCCTAATTGTGCAAACTTATACTCTGCCTAAAGATATATTGATTTACATATTTTTTTCTGTCTGTAGCATCAAAATTGCCCATATGTTACCATGTTACTTTTAAAGTAATCACAAAATAAAGTCAGATTTTCACTGATGGGAAATATTTTAGTGGTCATCAAGTTCAGCTCCTTATTTGATTAACTAAAATTTGTGTTTCAAAAAAAGTTGTGAGTTTCTAATTCTATTTTGCCAGTGAGATATGGCAAGTGCCCAAGTCTTTTTAAAAATTTTTTTGATTATTTATTTTTGATAATTTATTCACTTTGTATCCCAACTGTAGCTCCCTCCCTCATCACCTCCCAATCCTACCCTCCCTCCCTCTTTTCCTCCTATACCCTGCCCCCGGTCCACTGATAGGGGAGGTCTTCCTCCCCTTTCATCTGACCTTAGCCTATCAGGTCTCATCAGGACTGGCTGTATTGTCTTCCTCTGCAGCCTGGTACAGCTGCACTTCCCCCAGGGGAAGGTGATCAAAGAGCCAGCCACTGAGTTCATGTCAGAGATACCCCCTGCTCCCCTTACTAGGAAACCCACATGGAGGCTGAGCTGCTATGGCTACATCTGAGCAAGGGGGTCTAGGTTATCTCCATGCATGGTCCTTGGTTGGAATATTGAGCTTTTCAAAGACCTCTGGTGCCCAAGTCTTATTGCCTTTCTTGAGACCATGTGACATGTGATTTGTATGGCTAAGAGGAAGGCTTTCTTCAGTATTACCTTAGAGAGTGTTTCCTCAGACCTCTGTCCCTCAGCCTCAATGCAGGTAGCTCTCAGACTATGATCTGTTGCCCTGCTATGAAGGTTTGGTGATGGCTGCCCTGACTTGGAGAGATTAGTTCTCCAAGGATTTACCAGACATGCTTCTTCTTGTCAGATCCCAAGCAACAATGTCTGTCCCCTAGTTCTCTCTAGCTTGCCCCCATCACTAGTCACCTTTCCCTTCAACAGCTGTCTTCTTTACTGCATTCACAGTACCTCACCTGATAATGAGCAAGCCATGAAGTTCCCAGATGCCATTAAAAAAAACCACACCCAGAGAATTTTACCACCTCATGGGTCTCTTTTACACTATTCCCTCATCGCTCACCTTCTTTCAACTTTGGAAGCAGTTGTACTCTTTTTTCCTCCCTGTCTGCCCCCAAAATGTTGCACTCTAGGCTGCTACTGTTTTGGCTCCTATATTCGGAGACCCAAATTAGCAAATATGAGACAGAAAACAACAGCAAATATAAGACTAAAAATACATCCCATTGTGTCTGGCTCTTTCTATCATCTTGGCTCCCGGTGTCCTTCTTCTCTTCACTGTGGCTATCAACTTAAATAGCCACCTGTTGTATTTTTTTCTGTCTTTTAAAGGCTTTTTAAAATTATGTATGTATGTGAATGTGCTTGAGTGAGTGTATGTGCACGTAGGTGCCCCCCTCAAACCAGGAGAGGGTGTTGGATCCTCTGGAATTGGAGTTGCAGATAGTTGTAAGCGCTGTGACCTAGGTGTGGGGAACCAAAATCTGGATCCTTTGCAAGAACAGAAAATGTCCTTAACCATTGAGTTGTTTCTCCAGCCTGTTCTACATCTTGCATTGACATTTTTTTAAATTTTTTAATTTTTTTATATTAATCAATTTACTTTGTATCCCAACTGTAGTTCCATCCTTCATTCCCTCCCAATCCCACCCTACCACCCTCATCTCTTCCTTGCCCCTTTCCAAGTCCTCTGATAAGGGAGGACCTCCTCCCCTTCCATCTGACCCTAGCTTATCAGGTCTCTTCAGGACTGACTGCAATATCCTCTTCTGTGGCCTAGCAAGGCTGCTCCTCCCTTGGGGAGGGGGGGTGTCGAGGAGCTCACCATTGAGTTCTTGTCATAAATAGTCCCTGTTCCCCTTACTAGAGAACCCACTTGGATACTGAGCTAATGTGGGCTATATCTGAGCAGGGGTTCTAGGTTATATCCATACATGGCCCTTGGTTGGAGAAACAGTCTCATGAAAGACCCCTGTGCTGTGATATATTGGAGCTTATGGAGCTCCTGTCCTCTCCAGGTCTTACTAACTCCCCCTTCTTTCATATGATTCCCTGCACTCTGCCAAAGGTTTGGTTATGAGTCTTAATATTTACTTTGATACACTGTTAGGTAGAGTCTTTCAGAGGCCCTCTGTGGTAGGCTCCTGTCCTGTTACTTGTTTTATCCTACATCCACTGTCCATCCCATTTGTCTTTGTAAGTGAGGATTGATCATCTTACCCCGGGTCCTCTTTCTTGTTTATCTTCTTTAGTGTATAGATTTCCGTATATTTATCCTATTTTATATAAGTCTATATAAGTGAGTATACACCATGTGTGTCTTTCTGCTTTTGGGATGCCTCACTCAGGTTGATCTTTTCTAGGTCCCACCATTTGCCTGCAAATTTCATGATTTCCTTGTTTTTAATTGCTGAGTAGTATTCCATTGTGTAAAGGTACCACAATTTCTATATCCATTCCTCCATTGATGGACATCTGGGTTGTTTCCAGGTTCTGGCTATTACGAATAAAGCTACTACAAACATGGTTGAGCAAACATCCTTGTTGTGTACTTGAGCATTTTTTTAATATATGCCTAGGAGTGGTATAGCTGGATGTTGAGGAATCACTATTCCTAATTGTCTGAGAAAGCACCAGATTGATTTCCAAAGTGGTTGTACAAGTTTGCATTCCCACCAGCAGTGGAGGAGGTTTCCCCCATCCTCTACAGCATGTGTTGTCACTTGAGTTTTTTATCTTAGCCATTTTGATGGGTGTAAGGTGAAATCTCATGGTTGTTTTGATTTGGTTTCCTGATGACTAAGGATGCTGAGCATTTCTTTAAGTGTTTTTCTGCCATTCTACAATCCTCTACAGAGAGTTCTCTGTTTAACTCTGTGCCTCATTTTTAAATTGGATTACTTGATTTGTTGCTTTTCAACTTCTTTAGTTCTTTATATATACTGGATATTAGCCCTCTGTCAGATGAAGGGTTGGGTGAAGATCCTTTCCCAGTCTGTAGGCTGTCGTTTTGTTTTGATGACAGTATCCTTTGCTTTATAGAAGCTTTTCAGTTTCATGAGATCCGATTTATTAATTGTTGTTCTTAGAGCCTGTGCTGTTGGTGTTCTGTTCAGGAAGTTGTCTCCTGTACCAATGAGTCTAGGGTCTTCCACACCTTTTCTTCTAAATGATTTAATGTGTCTATTTTTATGTTGAGGTCTTTGATCCACTTGGAATTTAGTTTTGTGCAGAGTGATAAATACAGATCTGTTTTCATTTTTCTGAATGTAGACATCCAGTTTGACCAACACCATTTGTTGAAGATGCTGTTTTGTTTTGTTGTTGTTTTTTTTTTCCCCATTGAATGGTTTTGGCTTACTTTGTCAAAAATCAAATATTCATAGATGTGTGGGTTTATTTCTGGGTCTTCTATTCAATTCCATCGATCCTTCTTTCTGTTTCTATGCCAGTACCATGCAGTTTTTATTACTGTTGCTCTGTAGTACAGCTTGAGATCAGGGATGGAGATATCTCCAGAGGATCTGTTGTTGTACAGGATTGTTTTGGAAATTCTCGGTTTTTTGTTTCTCCATATGAATTTGAGAATTTTTCTTTCAAGGTCTGTAAAGAATTATGTTGGTATTTTGATGGGAATTGCATTGAATCTGTAGATTGCTTTTGGCAGAATGGCCATTTTCACTATGTTAATCCTACCAATCCATGAGCATGGGAGATCTTTCCATCATCTGATATCTTCTTCAATTTCTTTCTTCAGAAACTTGAAGTTTTTCTCAAACAGGTCTTTCACTTGCTTGATTAGAGTCACACCAAGGTACTTTATGTTATTAGTGGTTATTGTGAAGGGTGTCATTTCCGTAATTTCTTTCTTGGCCTTTTTGGTATACAGGAGGGCTTCTGATTTTTTTGAGTTGATTTTGTATCCAGCCACTTTGCTGAAGGTGTTTATCAGCTGGAGGAGTTCTCTGGTTGAATTTTGAGGGTCGCTCATGTATACGATCATGTATACTGATTTCAGTGGGATTGCTTTAAGTTTCTCTCCATTGAGTTTGATGTTGGCTATAGGCTTGCTGTATATTGCCTTTACTATGTTTAGGTATGTGCCTTGTATCCTTGATCTCTCCAAGATTTTAAACATGAATGGGTCCTGGATTTTGTTGAATGCTTTTTCAGCATCTAAGGAGATGATCATGTGGTTTTTCTCCTTCAGTTTTTTTATATTGTGGATCACATTGATGGATTTCCATATATTGAACCACCTTTGCATGTCTGGGATGAAGCTTACTTGGTCATGGTGGATGACATCTTTTATGTGTTCTTGGATTCAGTTTGCAAGTATTTTATTGAGTATTTTTGCGTCAATGTTCATAAGAGAGATAGGTCTGAAGTTCTCTTCTTTTGTTGGGTCTTTGTGTGGTTTAGATACCAAGGTGACTGTGGCTTTATAGAACACGTTTGGTAATGTTCCTTCTGTTTCTATTTTGTGGAATAGTTTGAAGAGAATTGGAGTTAGCTTTTCTCTGAACGTCTGGTAGAATTCTGTGCTGAAACCATCTGGCCCTGGGCCCTTTTTGGAAGGGAGAATTTTGATGACTGCTTCTATTTCCTTGGGGGATATGGGACTATTCAATCTCTCTACCTGATCTTGAATTAATTTAGGTAGATGGAATCTATCAAGAAAATTGTCCATTTCATTTAGATTTTCAAATTTTGTGGCGTATAGGCTTTTGTAGTAAGAGCTAATGATTGTTTGGATTTCCTCAGTGTCTGTAGTTATGTACCCCCTTTCCATTTGATTTTACTGATTTGGATAGTTTCTCTCTGCCTTTTTGTTAGTTTGGCTAAGGGCTTGTCCATCTTGTTGATTTTCTCAAAGTACCAGCTCTTGGTTTCGTTGATTCTTTGAATAGTTTTATTTGTTTCCAATTGATTGATTTTATCTCTGAGTTTGATTACTTCCAGCCCTCTGCTCCTCTTGGGTGTATCTGCTTTTTTTTTTTTTTTTTTTTTTTTTTTCCCTAGGGCTTTCAGTTGGGCCATTAAGTTGCTTGTATGAGATGTTTCAAATTTCTTCTTGAAGGCACTTAGTGCTATGAGCTTTTCTCTTAGCACTGCCTTCATTGTGTCCCATAAGTTTGGGTATGTTGTGCTTTCTTTTTTATTGAATTCTAGGAAGTCTTTAATTTCTTTCTTTATTTCTTCCTTAACCAAGCTGTCATTGAGTAGCGAGTTGTTCAGTTTCCATGTATGTGCAGGCTTTTTGCTGTTTCTGTTTTTGTTGAGGTCCAGCTTTAGACCTTGATGGTCAGATAAAATACAAGGGATTATTTCAATCTTCTTGTATCTGTTGCGGCTTGCTTTCTGATTAACTATGTGGTCTATTTTGGAGAAGGTTCTATGAGGTGCCAAAAAGAATGTATACTCTTTTGATTTTGGGTGGAAAGTTCTGTAGACATCTATTAGGTCCATTTGATTTAGGGCCTCTGTAAGTGCCCTAGTTTCCCTGTTTTGCTTCTAACCGGATGACCTGTCCCTTGGTGAGAGTGGAGTGTTGAAGTCTCCCACTATTAAGGTGTTGGGAACAATGTGTGATTTCAGCTTTAATAATGTTTCATTTACAAATGTAGGTGGTCTTGTATTTGGGGCATAGATGTTCAAAATTGTGATGTCCTCCTTTCGGAATTTTTCTTTGATGAGAAGGAAGTGCCCCTCCTCATCTTTTTGATTAATTTTGTTTGAAAGTCTATTTTATTAGATATTAGGATGGCTACCCCAGCTTGTTTTCTGGGTCCATTTGCTTGAAAAACATTTTTCCAGCCCTTTACTCTGAGGCAGTGTTTATCTTTGTTGCATAAGTGTGTTTCTTGGATGCAGTAGAATGTTGGATTCTGTTTCTGCAACCATTCTGTTAGTCTGTGTCTTTTTATTGGAGAGTTGAGTCCATTGATGTTGATAGATAATAGTAACCAATGACTGTTAGATCCTTTTATTGTGGAGTTGGTGGTCTTTATATGATTCATTGCTTTTTTTCTTTTAATTTTTGTTGGGAAATTATCTGTATCCTATATTTTCTTTGGTGTAGTTGTTTTCATTGGACTGGAGTTTTCCTTCTAGTATCTTCTGTAGGGTTGGGTTGCTGTGTAGATATGGTTTAAATTTAGTTTCATCATGGAATATTTTGTTTTCTCCATCTGTGTTGATTGAAATATTTGCTGGGTATAGTAGTCTGGGTTGGCATCTGTGTTCCCTTAAAGGCTGCATGACCTCTGCCCAGGCCCTTCTGGTTTTCATAGTTTCTGATGAGAAGTCTGTGTGATTCTGATTGGTCTACCTTCATAAGTTACTTGACCTTTTTCCCTTGCTGCCTTTAAAATTTTTCTTTGTTTTGTAGGTTTAGTATTTTGACTATGATGTGACATGAAGTATTTCTTTTCTGGTCTAGTCTGTTTGATGTTCTGTAGGCTTCTTGTATGTTTATGGACATCTCTTTCTTTAAGTTGGGAAAATTTCTTCTATGATTTTCTTAAAAATATTTTCTGGTCCTCAGAGCCTGGAGTCTTCTTTTTCATCTATTCGTATTATTCTTAGGTTTCGTCTTTTCATGGTGTCCTTGATTTCTTGGATGTTTTGTGTTTGGGACTTTTCTGATTTTACATTTTCTTTGAGGGAAGAATCAATTTCAGCAACTGTATCTTCAGCACCCGAGATCCTCTCTTCCACCTCTTGTATTCTATTGGTGATGCTTACCTTTGTGGTTCCCGACCTTTTCTGTAAGTTCGCCAGTTCCAGGGTTTTCTCTGTTTGTGTTTTCTTTATATATTCTAATTGCGTTTTCATGCTTTGCACCATTTCCTTCATCTGAGTGAATGTGGTTCCTATTTTTTTTTGTTTGTTTCCTGTCTATATGTCTGTAATTGTTCCTCTACATGGGCAGTTATAGTCTTCTGTATTTGAGAGCTCTGTTCATATCCTCTTTTTTGTTCCTCTAATAACTGCATAAGCATAGCTTTAAAGTCATTTTCTTGTGTTTCCTCTGGATTAAAATATCCATTGATTTTGGGAGTTGCTGGTGGGTCCATTGTGTCCTGATTTTTGTTGGGTGAGTTCTTACGCCTACCTTTGGCCATTTGCTTATATGTGATCTTCATTGTTTTTTCCTTGAGTCTTAAATTCAGACTGGAACTGTCTTTCTCTGGTGTCTGGAGTATTCTTCAGGGAGATCAGGGAGGTCCATTGGTTTGAGAGTGTGTGTTGCTGCTTCGGTTGTACCTGAGGGAGGAAAAGCCGCTGGTGCAGATTCGTTATTGTGGGGGAATAAGCGTGTGTGTGTGTGTGTGTGTGTGTGTGTGTGTGTGTGTGTGTGTGTGTTGAAGGGGGGTGCTAGAGAGTGTAGGTGCTTGGGATATGGGGTTTGGGAGCAAGCGCAGGAGGGGATGTGGATGCTAGCGAGGTTAGCAAAAGCAGATTGCGGGCACAAAGCGCTTGTTCAGGTTTCCCAAATGCCCAGTGGTCTCCAATCTGTGGAAGGCTCTGCAGGCTGGACTCTGAGGTCTGTGGCTAATGCTGCTGGCTGGACAAGTACTCTGTTGTGGGCTCTGTGCCCAGCCCTGTGTTCTGTGCTAGAAGCTGTGAGCACAGCAGGCTAGGCTCTGCTCTCTGAGGTAGGAAGCACGATGTGCTTCCTCTGCTGCCTCCCCCTCGGGCAAGGCTGGACATTGGAGGTTGTGGGGGAAATGCTGCGGGGGTTTGAGTGTTCTCAGTCTCAAATCTCAAGGAGGAAGATCTGTGCTTGGAGCTGGGCAGCACTGTGTGCAGGCAAGCTGTGTGCACTGCGGGGTGCCTCCTTCAGCTGCCAGATGTGGTACCTTGCTGCTGCCTCCCTGTTGGCTACACCTCCACCGCTTCCCCCTGCAGGCTCGGCTGCTTCCGCTCATTACAGGGAAGTGCCTGGGAATCAGTTCCTCAGGAGAAGTCCACGGAGATGTCCGCGGTTGACCTGTGTTCTATTGGACTCAGAACAGGGTTTGTCCCCCTTCTCCCCAGACTCTTTGTACAGTTGTTTTGTGTTCCACAGCCCCTTGACTCACCGATTCGGAGTTTCAGCTTCTCTGAATATGGTGCGCGCTGGCCGCTGCCATCTTGGATTCCCTTGCATTGACATTTTATTGTCATTATTGAGAAGGTTATTCTGATATACTTATATCAGAATAGGATATACTTATATCAGAATAGGTTTCAACTTAGGAGAAAAAAAATCAATCTAGTACTTTGGCTTATGCCCTTCTCTGTTCTAGGACCCCTTTGTTCTTAGGATCTGCCATATAATCTTGCCTTTAGGAGATATCTAAAGTACTGTCATCATCTGTCTCCTTCTAGATATGGATGCTTTAAAAAATGTTCTCTGTTATGCTAAGTTTACATTTATTTTAAAGCATTTATGTCATTGTACACAAATCTTACTGCTGTGTATGCTTATCTTCACCCATTACATTTCAAAGGACTCAGGAGAAGAATAATTTCTTATTTGCCTTTGATTCCTTTCTATCAAGTAGTATACAGATTCAAACTTTAGATTCTCAGAATATGCTTAATGGAACTGAAGTGATCATGAAATTGTCACTAGTGTATAAAACAGACTCTTACCAAGTTCAGAATTGTAATTCCTATTATATAAAATGTTGGTAATGAAAATAGAGGAAGAAAGAGATGACAATTACGATAATGTCATATCTAGAATAAAACTGGGTTAGGGCTAAGCAGCCACACAAACCTAACAAGCTACTGATTTCTCCTTGATTCTGAGTTATAAAATTGTCATTGTAACTGCCACCATTCACTAATATATCCTGCTCATGATGCTGGGAAGTTTGAAGCAGATAATCTCACTAATCGTCTCAGGACTTTAGGATGAGGGTTATATCCAGGTTTCACAGATGATGGTGATAAGTCTAAGCAACATACACCAAGTCACTTGCTAATATAGTTAAAAAAAAAAAAACTGGGACTTGAGCCCCAAGGGTTATAAAGACTAGATTATAGTGGCAAAGGATGGGTATTGCAAGATGAGCCCCTGTCTTTGTGCTCTAGTTTAGTGTCAAAGAAATGAATCAGTTAAGTCCCCATATGAAACTGCTTATTAACTCTTGCAAATTAACTGGCACTCAAGCAAATCTCTCAATGTACAGAGGCTTCATTTGTGTAACTTTTAAATGAAAAGAAATATGGCACTGCAAATTTTATTGAATCTAAAATGTCACTATTTAAAGAACTAAAAATGTGGGGGCCAAGATGGCGGCACCGGGAGAACACCGTGTCTGAGAAGCGGGACAACACACTTCGTGCAGCGACCATCAGACTGAACTCTGGACCCTAAAACAACAGCGATCGATCGTGTTTCCCAGGTGAGGGGAGGCTCCCACGGCGTGGGAAGCAGTCGGGTCCACTCTTGGCTGCCCAGCCAGAACCCGGAGAGAACCCTGCTAACGAGGGCTTTGGGTCTCCAGGCTGGTGCCGCAAGCCTGCTTGTCCCAACCACTTTCCCAGGCAGATTGGTGGGCACAAGGGGGCCTGAGGCTGAGAGTGCCAGTCGCCAAAAAAACCCCACGGGGAAGGAAAGTTGCCAGACTGGTCACGGGTCACCCAGTCTTTCCCTGGAAGGTCTCTCGGACCTCAGGTACCCGCCGCCATCACAACTGAGCTCCCGCCGCGCACGGATTACACTGCGCAGCTGAGCACCCAGCTCAAAATCCCTACTCCCTCTTCAGAGGAGGCAGGAGGCATCCAGCAGAATCTGCCACAGACCACATTGTCTGTACCCCAACCCGAGATCGGGGCTGAGAAAACCCAATCCTTTCGGGCACTCCCCCAAACGCCACCATCACCCTGCCGCAGCGGAGTGGAAGGCTGAAGAGGCGCACAGCGGCTTCACAGTGCCGGAACTCCAGTGCTGCCTGCCACTCCTAGCAAACAAACTACAGCTCGGGATCTGGGACTGTGGTCATTCTACATGACCTGAGATTCTCCTGGGTCCAGCTCAATAAGGTCTAGCAGCAAGTTCTATCACCGGCGCCCTCCCCCCCGACCCCTGGCAGAGAAACGCCTGCTCAGGGCTCAGGATCCGACTGAGAAGCCCCAACCCCTGCTGGCACTCCCCTGGGAGCACCTCCATAAGCTTGCCCAAGCAGAGGAGAAGGTCAGAGGGGAAGGACAGAGAGGCAGCCTGCTAAGGACACAGAACCTCTCTCCAGCTCACCCAGCGGCCCCTAGCAGAGAAACCCAAGCTCTGGATCTGAGGACACTCAACCCTACCTGGTACTGTCTTGGGATCAGCAAAATTAGATTCTACCGCTAGGCTGCTTCTGGCAGAGAGATCTGGGCCCGGGATCTGGGATTGAGTACACTCATCCTAACTCTTTCCCGCATCACCCAGGGACCAGTCAACATAACCCCTCCTGGCAGAGGGAAAGGACAAAGAGGCAGCACACAGGAAAGGTGGACACCGAGTCCTGCGGCCACAGTGTCACAGAGCTGACTGTTAGCCTACCCGTGCACTTCTGCAGCAGGACCAAAACAGAGAGTAGTGAGCAAGGGGAACCCCTGTGCATTCCAACTGGTCCTGCAAGAGAGTGAGTGAGCCTTCTAGGGAGAAATTGCCCCAGATCCAGGGCCTCTCCACAGAAGCAACCAGACGAGATCCCTGCCACCCACACCCCTAGTGTGGGCATCATAGGGATTCTTGGGATAGCGACCCCAACATTGAAGCCTCTGCGTTGTGGGTCCACAGGGTAATCCAGGCAAACAATCCCTGGATCTCAGTCAGAACTGCGTAATAGTGACTTGCAGGCCACTGCAATAGTCAGAGAATCTGCGCATGCACACTGTGCCCGCTAAAAGTGCACGCGAATAGCGCCAGCGTCACATTCTTTACTTAGGCAAAACTGAAAACACAGTGCACACTCCCAAAGCAGTGAACCTCTCTCATCTTCCTGAAAAAACAGTCCAGAAAACAGAAAGAGAGGATCATAGCCCACACTACAATCTTGAAGAACAACCAGTGAGGATTATAAATAACCAGATGACTAGAGGCAGACGTAAAAACACTCCTAACAAAAATCAGGACATAATGACCTCACCAGCAACCCCACAAAACAATGGACACTTCAATTCACTAGATACACCAGAAAACGACCTCAAAACTATGTTTCTCCAGCTATTAGAGGCCCACAGAGATGAAATGAACAAAGCCCTCAGAGAAATAACCAAAGAAATCGAGACTAACCAAGAGGAAACAAATCATGCTCTCAGAGAAATGACCACGAAAATTGAGGCAAACAGAGAAGAAATGCACAAAGCTCTCAAAGAAATGTCCACACAAATGAAGGCAAATAAAGAAGAAATAAACAAAGCTCTCATAGAAATACAGGCAATTATACCCAAAGAAATAGAGGCACAATTAGTGATACATAGAGAGGAAACGGACAAAAAAATAGAAGCTATCATTGAAAAGCAGAATTCCACATTCAAACAGATGAAGGAAATGGTGCAAGACATGAAAACAGAATTAGAATCAATAAAGAAAACACAAATAGAGAAAAACCAGGAGCTGGAGAACATAGAGAAAAGATCAGGCACTACAAAGGTAAGCATCACCAACAGAATACAAGAGATGGAAGAAAGAATCTCAGGAGCCAAAGATACACTTGCGGAAATTGACACATCTCTCAAAGAAAAAATAAAATCAGAAAAGTTCCAAACACAAAACATCCAAGAAATCAAGGACACCATGAAAAGACAAAACCTAAGAATAATAGGAGTAGAAGAAAAAGAAGACATCAGGCTCAAAGGTCCGGAAAATATTTTCAAGAAAATTATAGAAGAAAACTTTCCCAACTTAAAGAAGGAGATGGCCATAAACATACAAGAGGCATAAACATACAAGAGGCCTACAGAACACCAAGTAGACTAGACCAGAAAAGAAATTCTTCACGTCACATCATAGTCAAAACACTGAACCTACAAAACAAAGAAAAAATTCTAAAAGCAGCAAGGAAAAAAGGCCAAGTAACATATGAAGGTAGACCTATCAGAATCACACCAGATTTCTCAACAGAAACTATGAAAGCCAGAAGGGCCTGGACAGAAATCATACAGTCCTTAAGGGACCACAGATTCCAACCCAGACTACTATACCCAGCAAAACTTTCAATCAACATAGATGGAGAATTCAAAATATTCCAAGACAAAACCAAATTTAAATAATATCTACATAGTAACCCAGCTCTACAGAAGTTACTAGAAGGGAAACTCCAAACCAAAGAAAACAACTACATAGAAGGAAACAGAGGAAATAGATAACTACATACACAAAAAAAAAGAAGACAAGCAATGAAACTCAATGACACCACCAACCCCACATCTAAAGTAAGTAACAATTGTTGGTCACTAGTTTCTATCGACATCAACGGACTCAACTCCCCAATTAAAAGACACAGACTAACAGAATGGTTGCGGAAACAGGATCCATCATTCTGTTGCATCCAAGAAACACATCTATGCAACAAAGATAAACACTACCTCAGAGTAAAGGGTTGGAAAAATGTCTTTCAAGCAAATGGTCCCAGAAAACAAGCGGGAGTAGCCATCCTAATATCTAATAAAATAGACTTTCAACCCAAGTTAATCAAAAAAGATAAGGACAGCCACTGTATTCTCATCAAAGGAAAAATACACCAAGAGGACATCACAATTTTGAATATCTATGCCCCAAATACAAGAACACCTACATTCGTAAATGAAACAATATTAAAGCTTAAATCACACATTGATCCTAAAACCCTAATAGTGGGAGACTTCAACACTCCACTCTCACCAAGGGACAGATCAACTAGACAGAAAACAAATAAGGAAATAAAAACACTTACAGATACCCTAAATCAAATGGACCTAATAGAGGTCTACAGATCTTTTCATCCAAACTCAAAAGAGTATACCTTCTTTTCAGCACCGCATGGAACCTTCTCCAAAATAGACCATATAGTTGGTCATAAAGAAAGCCTCAACAGATACAAAAAGATTGAAATAATCCCTTGTATCCTATCTGACCACCATGGACTTAAGCTGGACTTCAGCAACAACAGAAATAACAAACAGCCTACACGCACATGGAAACTGAACAAACTGTTACTCAATGACAGCTGGGTTAAGGAAGAAATAAAGAAAGAAATTAAAGACTTCCTAGAATTCAATGAAAATGAAGGCACAACATACCCAAATTTATGGGACACGTTGAAAGCAGTGCTCAGGTTCCCCTGAGCACTAAGTGCCTGCAAGAAGAAATTCGTAACATCACATACAAACAACTTAATTGCCCAACTGAAAACCCTAGAAAAAAAAGAAGCAGATACACCCAAGAGGAGCAGAAGGCTGGAAATAATCAAACTCAGGGCTGAAATCAATCAATTAGAAACAAATAAAACTATTCAAAGAATCAATGAAACAAAAAGCTGGTTCTTTGAGAAAATCAACAAGATAGACAAACCCTTAGCCAAACTAACTAAAAAGCAGAGAGAATCTATCCAAATCAACAAAATCAGAGATGAAAAGGGTGACATAACTACAGACACAGAGGAAATTCAAACAATCATTAGGTCATACTACAAAAGCCTATATGCCACAAAATTTGAAAATATAAATGAAATGGACAATTTTCTTGATAGATTCCATCTTCCAACATTAAGTCAAGATCAGGTAGAAAGACTGAACAGCCCTATATCCCCCAAGGAAATTGAAGCAGTCATTCACAGTCTCCCCTCCAAAAAAAGCCCTGGGCCAGGTGGCTTCAGCGCAGAATTCTACCAGACCTTCAAAGAAGTGCTCACACCAATTCTCCTCAAACTGTTCCACAAAATAGAAACAGAAGGTACATTACCAAACTCATTCTATGAAGCAACAGTCACCCTGATACCTAAACCACACAAAGACCCAACAAAAATAGAGAACTTCAGACCTATCTCTCTTATGAACATTGACGCAAAAATACTCAATAAAATACTTGCAAACCTAATCCAAGAACACATCAAAGATATCATCCACCACGACCACGTAGGCTTCATCCCAGGCATGCAAGGGTGGTTCAACATACGGAAATCCATCAATGTAATCCACCACATAAACAAACTGAAGGAGAAAAACCACATGATCATCTCCTTAGATGCTGAAAAAGCATTTGACAAAGTCCAACACCCATTCATGTTTAAAGTCTTGGAGAGAGCAAGAATACAAGGCACATATCTAAACATAGGTAAAGGCAATATACAGCAAGCCTATAGCCAACATCAAACTCAATGGAGAGAAACTTAAATCAATCCCACTGAAATCAGGGACAAGACAAGGCTGCCCACTCTCTCCCTACCTCTTCAACATAGTACTTGAAGTCCTAGCCAGAGCAATAAGACAACTAAAGGAGATCAAGGGGATACAAATCGGAAAGGAAGAGGTCAAAGTGTCACTATTCCCAGATGATATGATAGTATATATGAGCGACCCCAAAAATTCAACCAGAGAACTCCTCCAGCTGATAAACACCTTCAGCAAAGTGGCAGGATACAAAATCAACTCAAAAAAATCAGAAGCCCTCCTGTAATCCAAAGACAAAAGGGCTGAGAAAGAAATTAGGGAAACAACACCCTTCACAATAGCCACTAATAACATAAAGTATCTTGGGGTGACACTAACCAAGCAAGTGAAAGACCTGTTTGAGAAAAACTTCAAGTCTCTGAAGAAAGAAATTGAAGAAGATCTCAGAAAATGGAAAGATCTCCCGTGCTCATGGATTGCTAGGATTAACATTGTGAAAATGGCCATCCTGCCACAAGCAATCTACAGATTCAATGCAATTCCCATCAAAATACCAACTCAATTCTTTACAGACCTTGAAAAAAAGATTCTCAGCTTCATATGGAGAAACAAAAAACCCAGAATCTCCAAAACAATCCTGTACAACAACAGATCATCTGGAGGTATCTCCATCCCCGATCTCAAGCTGTACTACAGAGCAATAGTAATAAAAACTGCATGGTATTGGCATAAAAACAGAAAGGAGGATCAATGGAACCACATAGAAGACCCAGAAATAAACCCACACAACTATGAATACTCAATATTTGACAAAGAAGCCAAAACCATTCAATGGAAAAAAGACAGCATCTTCAACAAATGGTGCTGGTCCAACTGGATGTCCACATGCAGAAAAATGAAAATAGATCTATATTTATCACCCTGCACAAAACTAAAGTCCAAGTGGATCAAAGACCTCAACATAAAACCAGATACTCTAAATCTGTTAGAAGAAAAAGTTGGGAACAGCCTAGAACTCATTGGCACAGGAGACAACTTCCTGAACAGAACACCAACAGCACAGGCTCTAAGAGCAACAATCAATAAATGGGACCTCATGAAACTGAAAAGCTTCTATAAAGCAAAGGACACTGTCATCAAAACAAAACGCCTGCCTACAGATTGGGAAAGAATCTTCACTAACCCTTTATCTGACAGAGGACTAATATCGAGTATATACAAAGAACTAAAGAAGCTGAAAAGCAGCAAACCAAGTAATCCACTTAAAAAATGGGGAACAGAGCTAAACAGAGAATTCTCTGTAGAGGAATATCGAATGGCAGAGAAACACTTAAAGAAATGCTCATCCTCATTAGCCATCAGGGAAATGCAAATCAAAATGACCCTGAGATATCACCTTACACCCATCAGAATGGCCAGAATGAAAAACTCAAGGGACAACACATGCTGGAGAGGTTGTGGAGAAAGGGGAACCCTCCTCCACTGCTGGTGGGAATGTAAACTGGTACAACCACTCTGGAAATCTATCTGGTGCTTTCTAAGACAATTAGGAATAGTGCTTCCTCAAGACCCAGCTATACCACTGCTAGGTATATACCCAAAGTTTGCTCAAGTACACAAAAGGGATATTTGCTCAACTATGTTTATAGCAGCATTATTTGTAATAGCCAGAACCTGGAAACAACCCAGATGTCCATCAACGGAGGAATGGGTACAGAAATTGTGGTATTTTTACACAATGGAATACTATTCAGCAATCAAAAAGGAGGAAATCATGAAATTTGCAGGCAAATGATGGGATCTAGAAAAGATCATCCTGAGTGAAATATCCCAGAAGGAGAAAGACAAACACCGTATATACTCACTTATATAGACCTATAAGATATGATAAACATAATGAAATCTATACACTTAAAAAAGATAATCAAGTGAGCGGACATGGGGTAAGATTATCTATCCTCCTTTAGAAAGACAGATGGGATGCGCATTGAATATATGACAGGAGTCTACTGAGCACATTTGAAAGACTCTAACTAGCAGTGTTTTCAAAGCAAAGACTCATGACCAAACCTTTGCCAGAGTACAGGGAATCATAAGAAAGAAGGGGAGTTAGTCTGATGAGGAAAGGATAGGAGCTCCACAAGGACCAAATATATCTGGGCACAGGGTCTTTTCTGAGACTGACATGCAACCAAGAACCTTGTATGAATGTAACCTAGAACCTCTGCTCAGATGTAGCCTGTGGTAGCTCAGTAACCAATTGGTTTCCCATAGTGAGGGGAACAAGGACTATTTCTAACAGGAACTCAATGACTGGCTCTTTGGCCTCCCCACCCCCCAAGGGAGGAGCAGTCCTGTTAGGCCACGGAGGAGGGCTTTGCAGCCAGTCCTGAAGATACCTGATAAAACAGGATTAGATGAATGGGGAGGAGGTCCCCCCTATTAGTGGACTTGGCAAGGGGCACGGTGGAAATGAGGGAGGGAGGGATGGACTGGGAGGGAATGAGGGATCGGGACATGGCTGGGATACAGAGTTAATAAAATGTAACTGATAAGAAAAAAATAAAATTAACAAAAAAGAACTAAAAATGTTATATGTATGTTAGAAAAATAAAACACTCTTTAAGATTTCATTGTACCTGGTAGTGGCTGTACAATACATCATTATTTCAGAGATGTTGAAATGTTTTTCTAATCCCCTTAAAGTTGATAAAATATGTTAGAGGCTTTGTGGGGAGATGTTAGGGAATGGTGAATATAATCATTCATCATAGAACTTGGCACATGGAAAGTACTAAATAAATGACTCATGAATATACAAATATAACCTAGCAATAATGCACCAGTAGATAGTCTAAGAAGCCTTCAGCAGCCAACACTGGAAATATTGGTTATTTACTCAACTAGAATACCATGTTCTAGAATACATTTTAAGAAAGGAGTTAAGAGCATACTAGGACTAAGAGGACTGAGTGAAAATTAGCCCTTCTAATAGGGAGATCTGTGACAACCAGTGTGTCCCTCAGGTTGTGAGCACATGTGCACGCTGGGTCAGAAGCCATGAGGGGCGCTGCGTAGGAGGGGAGGGTGTGCTTTTCGGAAAGAGTGCTTTCACACTGTCCCTTCCTGGGTGCTATGCTACACGTTAAAGTGCAGCATCTCACTGTGGGAACAGCTGTGGGGAGGCAAACTGGGGCAGGTTAATGCAACATGAACCCTACTGGTTGTAACAGAAATGTCATTGGTGTGCTGGGATTTTTCAGAAGACAACTGGAAAATTTATCAGAGGAGAATTGGCAAATCCTCTGTTTGCCTCTGGACAGTGTGATGGAATAAAATGGTTAGATCTCAGCTTTCTGAAAGTTATTCATATGTAAAAGAGGAAATGTACTTTATAAATGAAATACCTTTTTCAGAGCATCCAAATGGCATGTGGGTTCTGTCAGCAAAGGGCTAGCAGACTTCATAACCACAGAATGTGAAGTCATCATCACCCAAGCACCATTTTGAATGAAAACAAAAGAAATTCTCCATTGTCAAGAATTTTCAATGCACCATGCCATTCAGACAAACATGATTTAATGGCTGCAGTCTGACTGGACAGACTTCCTAGTCATGAGTCTAAGCTATTTCACAATGGTTCACTACCTGCCTCAGTTTTCTTGTATATCAAATGCAAATAAAGAATGTAACTGTGCTTGTTCCCTGGGTTCTTCTGGATGTTAATAGATTTAACTAGTCTATTCATTATGTTTCTCACTGCTGTGACAATATACCTGACAGAAATAATATGAGAGAAGAAGGGTTGATTTGGGGAATTTCAATTCATCATGGTACAGAAAGCATGGTGGTACCAGCGACTGGACAGTGAGCTTTTGCCAGATAACACTGAGCAGGAGGCAGAGATCCAGACTGGAATAGAGATGGACCTTAAAGGCAGGCCTGCTCCTCAACTCATGTCCTATAGATTCCACAAGTCTCCCACAACAGTGAGATAAGCTGAGGACCAACTGCTCAAGTGCATGAGGGCAACATTTCACATTCAAACCTTGCAATGCATTTCAACTATGCATGCATGTAAGTAAGGAATTATACTCTGCTTTCTCACTGTGCTGTATACATCTCTCATCTTTGTACGTATGTTCAATAAAACCATTTGATGGCAAAGGAAAGGAACCCATGATGTTAAGGGTCATACTTCGTTCAGTGTAGCTGTTTCTCTGTGTCAGGCCTCTACTTGTTACCTAATGATTAATATCATGACATTACATTGTACCACATCCATATCATACTTGAGGTGTGGGAGATTAGGATGCACGGTAGTGGTTTCATCTGCTTTTATGATGTTTATGTATCTCTTTAGTTTGGGCATTGCTGTTATAATATCCTACCTATTGTAGATCTGGGGTAAAGAAACAGACATGGAAAAACCTTGTTATGGGAGTTTATATTTGACACAGTGCTTACCCTTGCCAGATTCTGAGTCTTTTCATACTTCACAAAATTAGCTCATCTTCCAGATAAGGAGACTCACAAGGTCTGAGTCCTGGCTTTGTCATTAAATTCTAGCTATACGAACAGAGCAAGACAGCTTCTTCTTAAGGAAAGACAACAGCAATGACAAGGCGCCATGGACTGAGTCCACACAGTGTTACTGTGAGTAAACAGCTGCTTGAACTTCCAGAAATGATGAAATAGACCAGAGCTTTAAGAGAGGCTTCATATATATGAGGTTATTTTAAGCAAAACAGAATTGAGGAAGCATACCAAAGCACTTTGGGCAAAGGCAGCAGTTGCATTGTGGGAGAGAAGTGAATGACCCAAATGACAAGTCAGCTGAACTGGGTGGTGAGGTGAGAGTGAAAAGCAGGCTGAGATGGGAAAGGTACTGAGGGACTTGAACACTTTCTTCTAGGTGAAATAAAAGAAGAAAGGGCCTTTAAAATAAGTACTGTCAGAATTCTAGCTATTTCAGAAAACAGCTGTGCAAGGGGTATTGAAGACTGTGTGTGGCGACATTGGGCTTATGGAATATACTCATTAAAAGGCTGATAGCAATGGTGTGGAAGCAGCAGAAGTCTTTCTAGAAATCTGTATTTGAAAATTAGAGTGGAATGAAAAATAATTGGATGGCAGCACTGTAGCAGAAGGCAATGCAAGGAAGGGACGAGGTTTGGGTGTGGCTTCTGTGTTGGGCATTTTGAGTTGGGGTGGAGAAAAATGCACATCTGTGTGCTGGCATTGTTGCTTGATTCCAGGTGGTTGAAACAGTTGTGGTGGGTGGGTGCAACATGGGAGGTGATGCAAACTGGAAGACAGAGACTCAGGCGAGGAAATGAATGACATTTAGAGACTAGAAACAGAAATGAAATGTTTAACTAGAGGAAAGCTAAAACTGGAAACCTAGGAAGGAGAGACTCCCAAGACAGTGATGTATGACATCACCTGGTACTGATGAGAAGTCAGGAGGTTAAGGCTGCCAGCTTGGATACCTGTCAAAGAGTAACAACCCTTGCTCAGTCACGACATAAATATGAGAAATAGATCATTAGGGGACTTAATCACAGAAAACACACATGGGCGGGAGAGTCCACTCCACACCAAGGCCTGTAGTGCCGGCAATGCTCCAGCATGTTACTGGACTATGGGTTCTGTTGCCCAGTGGTAGGTATTTGTATATCTGATATAGCTAAATAAAGAAAAGGCACAATACACACACACACACAATAAAGGTGAAAACCCGATGCACCTTCCAGGCCCCTCACAACTGGAAGTTGTTCCACGTGAGTCCCTGAGAGCGATGCAGCAGAAGGCCAGGACAGGCCTGTCCCCAAAGCCCTTATGACCCTCGTTTACCTGGGCAGTACTAATTCATATTAATTTGATTTTCCTTGAAGATAAATTAATCTTAGCATGCTGTCCTTTTTCTACTTGGCAAATTTTAAGGTTTCAAAACTCTTTGGTGCTTCTGTGATAAATATAACTCAAAGCATAATAAACACATTGTTCCTGTATGTTTCATAAGCTTTTCATTTTAATTATCTTACATTAATGAACATTCTTGTTAAAAACAGACACAAATACATAAATTAGATGGGACCTACACAAAATCAGGGAGATCAGTGTTACTGTCCACCACCTCCACATCCTGTCCCACAGGAAGGTCTCAGAAGCTCTCTAGGACAGTGAGATGCATAAAGCTGTAACCTGTGATGAAACTGCCTTCTAGACTGAGGGACTTTCCTGAGGCTGCTGTAAAGTTAACTCTGTGTGTGTGTGTGTGTGTGTGTGTGTGTGTGTGTGTGTGTGCGCGCGCGCGCGCGCGCATGCCCGCATGCACGTGTGATGCATATGGTGAGAACACTCTAAAATAATAACACAAAGAGCTGGAGAGATGGCTCACCAGTTAAGAGCAATGGCATCTTTTCCAGATGACCTGGGTCTGATCAGGTCAGCACCCACATTGTGGGTAAAAACTGTCTGCAACTCCAGATTGCCCAGTACCCACTTTTGACTCTATAGACACAAGGCATACATATAGTGACCAGAAGCACATGTACACAAAACACCCAAACACATAAAAAATTTAAATAAAATGCTAACTAAAATTTGTGGTAATTATATAAAGCATAACAGTCATTTTCATCATCAAGTATTATGTTGCACATACTTCTGTATGAGCAGATATGCCTCTTCACAGCACATTTGTTTATGTGGCTGTGCAGCAGGCTTGTCTACACCAGCTTCCTTCTAACATGAGATGAATGTGTTGTGTTTTGGAGGCTATGGTGTCACTAAGCAATAATAATATTTTTAGCTCCATCATAATCTTATGGGACTCCTCTTGTATCACAACCTGCTGCCTACCAAAACGCTGCTATTCCGTGCCTGACTCTGTCAGGTAAGGCAATCACAAAAGTGCTGTCCGTCATCATGCTGGCTCCTAATTTGAAAGTGTTCATCGCTTTCTCTAAGGGCAAATAACATGAGTGGATAGGACAGCCTGGAGAATCCTTCATTCACAAAACTATTCCCAGAGGCTTATTTCTCTTTGTATAAGAGCACAAGGTTGGTGCCATCATTGCTAATTCTGCCATTTATCTCTTCAGAAAGAATTTTCAGAATGTTTGGTTATATGGGATATTAAGATTTACAACGGTCTCAATTTAACTTCCTTAGACAACAGCATACAGGGTTGCAATTCTAAGAATGCAGACAGGGCATAGTCACCAGCTGGGTGTGAAGGTGCAGGTCTGTAGTCACTCCCTCACTCCAGACAGAATTGTTGCTAATTGTTGGCCACCCTGGGCTACATAGTGAATTGAAGGACAACTTGGGCTAAACAGTAAAGGTATTAGAAGGGTCTAAATTCCTATGTAGACCTTACTAGGAGGAGCTCAAAATAGATACTCTTTCCAAACTTGCAAGCTGTGCACCAGTACAGTAGAATATTCAGATTTTTAATGGTCACCATTGTTTAAGCCATTGCATGTACAAAGTTAACAGTTTTACTTTTTTGACAAAGGAAAACTTGACATTTTTGGATTTTCTTGTGAGTGTAACCAGTGCAGGTTTGGAACCTTGGATGGAGTCCACAGTTACTATTGCCAGTATTTTACATGCTGAAGGTTTCTGAGAGAGCCAAGCAGTATTCTGCATAGCCTTGAATATAGCATCCTGAACACATGAAATTATTTGAATGGGGCATCTTTTCTCTGGACTTTTTCAGTCTCTTAATTAACTCCCTTCTTCCCTACAGAACCCATCCCTATCACAGTCTTTTTTATGCTGGTTGCTCAGCTCTGAATCCCACTAGCGCCATTGGTCAGCATTGAGATGTGATCAAATAAAAAGGTTTTGGTGCTGAGATATTGGGGAATGTGCTGTTGTCAGCAGCTGGGAAAATGGAAGCAGTTAGAAAGATGCTTCTTACTGTTCTGCACAGTGGCCATGTAATAAGCAGAAGGCTCCCTGGGCACTGTTGTGGGTCTCTCCCTTACATTGCAAGCATTACCCACCCCTTCCATGCCCTGAGCAGCCTTGCCCAATATTCTCACTGGGATTCAGAGTAAACCAGTTAGGTGACAGGCACAAACCGAAAGGACACAACCTCTACTACTTCCCTTGAGGTAACTGAGCCTCCTCACTCTTTGCTTTTTAGCCACGATAAAAACACACCATCTTCATTAAGTGTTTCTCTACAGCAGCATGACCTGATAAATGAGTGTGGCTTGACTCTGAACTGAAGTAAAACTAAATGCTTTCCCCCTGCAGTTTTACTGTCTTTTCCTGTAATAAAAAATTACATGGTGTTTCCAGACCACCGTATTTGAAACTTGTGTGTAAATGGAAGAATTCTCAGACTCAAGGGACAGACCATTACATCGCAAACTTACATGCTAATGTGTCTGGGATTACTTGCAAATAATCCAGCTGTTTCATGGCATCATGGTAGCTGTTCTCTAACTGAAGGTCAGAAGCTAAGTGTTGAGGAAGTTTTACTTTCAAAATGTACTGGAGAACAATATTTCAATTCTTTGCATGTAAAATAGGTAGTAATTGCTTTGTGACACCTGTTTCATTGCACACTCATACTGTGTGTGTATGATGTAACTATGAATTAAAAAACAGTGAGCTTAGGTGACAATGTTAGTCACATTTGTAGCTCTATATCCACAATGTCTTCCTGAAACAATGTAAGGGCAGAGAGATTTATTTTGGCTCATGGTTCCAAAGCCTACAGGCCATCATGTCAGGGACATGATGGTGTCATGGTGTCTGTCATGATGATGGAAGTGTTTCCCATCACAGCCGGCAGAAGCAGAGTGAGCAGACCTGGGACCTGAGATCAAACTATAATCTCCTAACTCCACCCCTGATGACCTAACTCTGTCAGGTAGGCCTCATCTCCTAAAGCTTACATCGTCTTCCTTGATAGTGCCCCTAAGAAGGGAGGACACATTCAAAATGCAAGCCTATGAGACATTTCAGGCTCAGATACTAAGAGTGGATTCAGGAGTTGGTTCCTTTGAGTTACCCACCCCATGGGCACATGTCCTCTCTCTTGTCACCCAGAAGGTAGGTAGTCATCTATTTATTGCCTGCTGCCATCCAAATGTTAGCTGAATGTAGCTACTTGTAGCTTTTAATTTATTTTATCACCTTTTTACTATTTATATTTTAGCTCATAGTTGGTCCTTTCTGAGTAAAGAGGAGACTCATCCTAAGTTGGAGGACATTCTATGCCACATTAAATACAAGAGGACCTGCAACACTCTCCTTCAATTTTAAAGAAAGAAGGTCTGTTGAAGAGCATGCGTAGACTGGACCACTCCTCACCCCTTTCACATAAGTAACTGATGAGCAGCTTGGTCTTCCTGTGTGTCCCCTAACAAGTGGTGTGGGAGTTGTCTCTGACATGAACTCTGTTGCCTGTCTTTGGATCGCTTTCTCCAAGCTGAGCTGCCCTGTCTAGCCTCCTTGGAAGAGGATTGGCTTGGCCTGCTATAACTTGATGTGCAGGGTGGGTTGGTATGGTGGGGAGGGCTCCCCTTTTCTGAGGAGAAGGGAGGGAGGAAAAGGAGAGGGTGGGAAGGTGGGACCAGGAAGAGAGGATGGAGGGGGCTTCAATTGGGATGTAAAATGAATAAGTAAATAAAATTTAAAAAATTGTTTCTCAGTGGTAGAGAGCTACAGGTTTACCTGAGAGAAGGATCTTCAGCAATTCTCTCTTCCATGTGGTTAAAAAGGGTCATGTGAGTGCAGCTGGTGGAGAGAACAGAGAGTAGATGCTGATCAGCTCTCAGATCTCCAACCCGGGTGAGGAAGATATTGTAACCAGTGCCTTCATTTCTAGTGCATCTGACATCTGGAAGTAGTGAGTGCACAGCAGATTGACTAGATGTAGGGGTAAAACATGGCCACCCCAGCAGCTCCAGTGCTGCATCAGTAAGGCCTAGAAAATCCACAGACATAACAATAAGAACAAACTCTGCTCTTTAGATTCCTTCTTTTTTACTTTTATTTATTTAGTTACTTATATTGCTTGAGACAACCATTTAAGCTGTGTTCAGTTTATTCCAGGGTGTGAACTAAAATGGTGCTGTTGCTGTTTCTGTGGAAGCTCAGAAGCTCTTCCTTTCCAGCTCTCTGCAAGCCTCTGAGCTGTGAGCCTCTCAGTGAACTCACTGTGCTAATGCCCAGGTGTACCAGAAAAGCAGGAGAGGCTTCCGGATGGAGCTACTCTGGTCTGAACACTTCCACTTAGGTTGAAATTTCACAATGAGACAGAAGGTGAGAATTCACTATAAGAATAGCAAGTCTGCCTCTGGAAGGGGCCTAACTGGCTGAATGTTGTGCTGGAAGCCAGGTGTGTTAACTGCCTTTATGAAAGGCTGAGGTTGGATCAGGAAGCAACCATTCAATACAGGCTATTGTGTTTCCCTCTGGTCTCCAACATTCCATGTCTTTCAGCTATCCTAAAATTATAGCACAGGGAACTCTAAAGAGAAATTCTAATCAATATTTCCTTCTTGCTAATAGTGCTGGTGAGAACAGTGGAGAGATGATTTGAAAAGAAGCCCAGAATGTGGTTTTATTTATTAGCTGATTGTGGACACATGGGAAAGCTGAACACAAGTAAGTCTACTTCCCTAGCATGCATCTTTGCACAGTAGGCTCAGAAGATGAATCCCAAGTTAGATATTGCTGGGCTGAGTAACTGTCAAAGTAGGAAAGGGTGCAATAAAATCATGATCCTTTGTTGACTTTGCATCATAGTGGATCAGTCTACAAAATGGAGGTTGGGACATTCCTGACATCATTATTTATTTAAGAGTAGTTGTACAATGTTTGTGATCAGATCTGTAGTTTTATTGTCATTTTGAATGTGGTAGAAGAAAGAATATTGCTATATTCCACTGGGCCATTAGGCAACTTTCCAGGACCCAATCCAAAATTACATCTTCAAATAGAGAGAGAGAGAGAGAGAGAGAGAGAGAGAGAGAGAGAGAGAGAAAGAGAGAACCAAACCTCTCCTCTCCTTCTCCCATGGGAAAAAAAATTCTTTGATTCTTTTTGGAAAACACTATTTTGAAAATAAAACCTTGAAGACTCTGAAGGTATTTCAAGACAAGACTGAAACATAACTGGCATGCTTCAGAGTTAAGTAAACAAGATTTAGGCAGAGGACTAAAATCTAGTGATCAGTTGAAGTCTCTCCTTGAAGTCTCCCTCATGTTGATTTTAATCTTTATGTAGTTTAAAAATGTAAATATTTCTCTAAGATTATTTTACCTTTCTGTGTAGCTTCTGCTTTTATAGTTATCAAGTGACCTTGCTAATATCTCTCTCAGGTACATTAGATGAAACTGAATTAGATTTCAAATATACATTGTTGCACACACCCAACTTTATATTGGTTGCAAGTATCTAAGGACCCGAGTGTCTTCATTTTACCACTGAGCTATCTCTACAGACAAGTTTGTTTCAGTGTACAGACTAGCAATGAAAACTGAAGGAGCCAGTCTCACAGTATCTGGCTCAATATTACACAACAGAACAGTGCTTTCAAAGTTATTTTAACCTTTGGTTATGTGAATGGCACATTCTGGCTTTTATCACTCTGTCAGTGACAAATTCCTTGGTATAAACCCTGCATTCAAAGTGGAGCTTCTGGCCTCTGGATTCTCCATGTGCTCCTATGAAGTAGACATTGTGTCCATAGTTAAAAGAATCTTGGTCTTCACTAGCCCTTCTGCCTTTTCATGAGCTTCTTAGGATAATTCTTGAGAGTCCCGTACCCTTCATCCTGGGTAGGAGACACATATTGCACTGAAGTTTTCATGAGACCTGAGCATGACTTTGACTGCTAGCCACCCAAAGTTTGTCTTTCTGCTTATCTCACACAGAATCCAGTCTCACTTTCCCTTTGGTTTTTTTTTTTTTCCTCCTCCACATTTCCCTCTTTGTAGGGTTACATTTCTCTTCTGCTGTGCCGCAAAGCAGTTTCACCCTCTCCCTGAAGTCTAGAGGAGGTCAGCATTCTGCAATTGAGTTCTCTCTTCTGTCCTAGTAACAGGCATCCCATGCTTCCCAGGGCCAATTCTTTCAAAGGTAATATTTTTTCACCCTTTTATACAAGCAATAGTAAGAAATGTGAGCATCACACAAACCATATTAAAGCTATAATAAATCTTAAGATTAACTTCACTAGAATTGTGTAAGAGAGACAAAAATAATAACAGTTTAAAACATGGGGCAAGAGACCCTAAACAGACACATTTCACAGAGGGAAAGTCCTCCATTAGAGTTATATAACTGTAGAATAGAACCCTGGAGGGAACAGGGAGATCTCGAGGCTTGTGACTCTTAAACCCAACTGGAAAAATACTTAGAAATGATTTTAGAACCATTTGGTCCTGGCTAAGGTGAGTGAAACAACAGTTCAATAAAGCTTTTTGATGTTTCTAACCTTGACTTTCAAGTCAGAGTCACTCCTTGTGCAATGGAAAACACAAATCAAACTGCTTCTGCTAATCCAAGGTTGACTTTCGGGAAGGGCTCCTTGAGTGCCTTACATCTCCTCTTCTGAGAAAAGATTTCACACTTGGTGTTGGTCAAGGCTGGCCATTGAGCCCAAAGGATCTGTACATCTTCAGCATTCAGTGTTGTTACTATAAACACAAGCTGGCATGCCCTGTGGTCTTAATAATATGGGTCCTAGGAAACAGAAGAGAAGTGGATCTGGAGGAGAGTGGAAGTGGGACAGCAGGGACTGGGAGAAGAGGCGTGAAGGGAAAGTACAGTTAGGATACAGTATAGGAAAAATAGAAAAATTAATTAATTGATTTTAAAAGACATAGGACCCAGGGATTGAACTCAGGTTCTCATGCTGACAGTGCAAGCTGTTTCTCTAGCCTTCCACTGTTTTAGAACTGGGCATCAAGAGAGGAGAGCTGAGAGAATGCAGAGCAGACCCAGAGGCAGATATTTTAGTAACACTACTGCTCCCATCAGAGAGATTAGATCAGAAAACAAACTCATAAATTCCAACCATGTGTGCTTTCAGGCCCTACATCTACTTCATGGTAGAGCCATGGTTGACCCTGGCGCGCAGCAGTGCCCGCTACACCAGTGGTCACACTTCACCCTCAGTGTCACAGAGTTTCAGTGGCACTGTGCGCCAGCCTATCTCAGTGAAGTCTGGCCAACCCAGTGGAACACTTGGAGGCTCAACTTTGGCTGGGCAGAGGCCAAACACTGGGGACCTGGGTACAGAGTAGTAGCTTGAAGGAGCTGTTTCTCATTAGATCAGCTTTGTGCTGCCTCTGGCAATCCAAGATGACTTCTCTGCAGCCTCTGACTATAGAGTGGCTGGTCTCGAGCAACCTAGTCAAAAATTATTCTTTCAGGGGAAAGGGTGATCAAAGCCAAGGAAGAGGCTACCATCTCTTAATTTTGCATATATGCTGATGGTAGCTTCAGTTCCATATGTATGTGTGCCCCCTCTCCCAATCTGTAAGTTTTTATGATGCCAGGACTCTCCTGAAAGCAATTGGCAAAGTTATGAGGTCTGAAATTGAATAGCAGCCCTTAATAGTTAAATTTCTCTCTAAAGTACAACCCTGCCATTAACAAAGTTCAGATGATGAAAACAAAAAACAAAAAAAACAACAACCTGAGAAAAGTGTTCGTGTGCATAGATCAGGGATTTGGTATTCCTTTAAGTTAAAAAAAAAAAAAGTACTTCAAACATTAACAAGAAATGATAAAAAAGGCCTTAGTAGAAAAACACCCAGGTACATAAAAACAGGCAGTTTACAAAAAGAACTGTGGCTAAAGAGCCTAAAGTTAATGTTTTATATACATTTAGGTTTGGAGAGATGGCCCAGCTGTTAAGAGCACTTGCTCCTTTTTCAGACGACCTTTTACAGAATCTAGTTCCCAGCACTTAGGTTTGACAGCTTAGAATGCCTTGTAACTCCAGTCCCAGGCAATCTAATGCCCTCTTCTGACACACCACACACACACACATACACACACACACACACACACACACACACACACACACGAATGCCACCAATTAAATTGAACAATGGCTATTCTTTCTACTGTCATGCACTTCGTACTTGACAAAGCTTCTCACAGTGTCTTCTCATAGTTCTCACAAGACTTTCAGAATCAAGTGATTCGTGGCTAGAATCAAGATCAAGAATCAACAAAGCAAGATCATCCTGTTCCTCAGTGGACTTGGATGAACACTGGCAACAAAAGCAGGTGCAACTCCAGAAGGAAAAAATGTTGGGTCTGTATGAATTCACATACCATGACATGACAGTTTTATGCTGAATCATGGTCATCCATCAATCCCAGAAGGTAAAGCTGAACATTTTGTTTTGTTTTGTTTTGTTTTTATTAATTACACTTTATTCATTTTGTATCCCCCCATAAGCCCCTCCCTCCTCCCCTCCCGATCCCACCCTCCCTTCCCTTTCTGCATGCATGTCACTCCCCAAGTCCACTGATAGGGGAGGTTCTCCTCTCCTTTCTGATCTTAGTCTATCAGTTCTCATCAAAAGTGGCTGCATTGTCCTCTATCGTGGCCTGGTAAGGCTGCTCCCCCCTCAGGGGGAGGTGATCAAAGAGTAGGCCAATCAGATTATGTCAGAGGCAGTCCCTCTTTCCATTACTATGTAACCCACTTGGACACTGAACTGCCATGGGCTACATCTGTGCAGGGGTTCTAGGCTATCTCCACGAATAGTCCTAGGTTGTAGTATAAGTCTCTGGGAAGTTCCCTGTGTTCAAATTTTCTTGTTCTGTTGCTCTGCTTGTGGAGTTCCCGTCCCCTCCAGCTCTTACTATTTCCCACTTCTTACATAAAATTCCATTCACTCTGCCCATCAGTTGTCCATCAGGCTCAGCATCTGCTTTGATAGACTATACTGCAGAAGCTTTCAGAGGCCCTCTGTAGCAGATTCCGAGGTTGTTTCCTATTTTCTTTTTCTTCTGATGTCCATCCTCTTTGCCTTTCAGGATGGGGATTGAACATTTTAGTTAGGGTCCTCTCTTTTGCTTAGTTTGTTTAGATGTACAGATTTTAGTGGGGTTATTCTATGTTGTATGTTTATATGAGTGAGTATATACCATGCGTGTCTTTTTGCTTCTGGGACAACTCACTCAGGATGATCCTTTCCAGGTCCCACCATTTACCTGCAAATTTCATGATTTCCTTATTTTTCATTGCTGAGTAATATTCCATTGTATAGATGTACCACAGTTTCTGCATCCATTCTTCAGTTGAGGGGCATCTGGGTTGTTTCCAGCTTCTGGCTATTACAAATAAAAAGCTGAACATTTTTAACCTCTGAAGATTTGGTCATGTTTAAATTGGGAATCTGGTTTTCTTTTTACCTGCTCTGCCTGAAAAAAAAAATTGGTGGATTCATAATAAAATATGTATAACCTTAAAAAATAAAATAAGATGAACAATGGTATCTTACTGTTTAAATTTATCTACATTCTTTATGAATCACCTGTAGGCTTTGATTATTGATTACTCAAATACAGGTAAGAAGAAACGATAAGTAAAGTCGAGCGGATAAACTAATATTTTAAAGAACTTTTTGCAGACTTCGTCATTTCTGAATCACTTGGTTATGTAAGCATCAGTGTCCATGTTTGTCCACCCTTAAGATGCCCTTGAGGTCCCTTAAGATGCAATGCCACCAGAGCACTGTTTTAGTCTCTAGTAGTTTTCCCTCAAGCAAATTATACACATCCTGTAAGACTCAGAGGTGACATTCTCTTAGTCTTGAAGATGCCAGCTTGCCTGCACAGCATACAGTCATAGTCCTCCTGAAGTCACTGGTTCTTAGGTGACTTTTCTGACTGAGTGTTGCAATGGTGCAGGAAGTGGCAACCACATAGCAGCTGCCACGTAGATGGCAGTGGCTGGAAGTTGCTATAGAGCATTAAATAGGAAGTTCATGATTTCAGAGGCACACTAAAAGTAACATATCAGTGGGTTGTAGGATTTGCTACCATAGAAACACATCACTGAAGTCTTGTGAAGACATTTGACAATGGGTATCCTAAAAATTTATCATCACACTGACAATTTTGGCACAGAAATAGATCCGTAGGAACTAAGCAAAGCACTATTACTGCAAATGGGGATGTCATGAAGGAATGTGATCAGGGAGCAGGCAACCCAAGTTCATGTCAGAGACTGCCTTTTCTCCCCTTACTAGAGAGCACTTATGGAGACTGAGCTGTCTATGCGCTACCTCTGAGAGAGGGGGTCTAGGTCCTCTCTCTGCACGCTCTTTGGTTAATGCATCAGTCTCTGCAGTCCCCCTTGGGTCCAGCTTTTTTCTCCTTGTGAGGCTCCTGTCTCCTCTGCATCCTTCTATATGCCCCTTCTTCCATAAGACTCCTTGAGCTCTGTCCAAAGTTTGGCTCTCATCTGCTTTGATCCCCTGCTGGATGGAGCCTTTTAGGACATCTGTGGTAGGCTCCCATCCTGTTCCTTCTCTTCCACAGTTTCCAATGTCTATCCTGTTTTCCCTTCTGAATAAGAATTCAGCATCTTCTCTAAAGTCCTCCTTGTTGTTTAGTTTCTTTAAGTCTAGATTTTAGTATGGTTATCCTATATTAAATGGTTAATATCCACTAATAAGTGAGTATTTACCATGCATGGCATTTCTAGTTCCACCCATTTGTCTGTAAATTTCATGGTCTCCTTGTTTTTAACTGTTGAGTAGTATTCCATTTTGTAAATGTACCACAATTTCTGTATCCATTTTTCAGTTGAGGGACATCCAAGTTGTTTTCAGATTCTGGCTATGGCATGGATGGACATTTGAAAGAAATTATTTTTCTGTGTTTTAATGCAAGCAAAGACACTCAATGGCAAGATTTCTATCACTGGGGCTCCTGGCACTGAGGTAGGCCCTGGCAATACTGAAAAAGTTATTTCATGGTGGCCCCTTGTTTGATGAAACACTGAAACATTCTACTTAGGGAGAAGCCAAAGAGTCTCAGGTTACATGGTTCTACAGATTATGGTCTGCTTGGGGCATTAGTGTTTGGCTCCGTCAGATTCTGTCCACGGAGAGTGCAACTGCAACTGCTCCATCAGTTTCTAGTAGCTGAAGGCGTTGCTGTGTTTAGAAGAAGCTCAGAAAGTTTTTAGACCCACAGGGAGCATCAGAGAATACTAGATACCAGAACTCCTGCTCTTTAACATCTGTTGTTACCAAACAAAGGAATTTTAAAGTCATTTAGGAAAAACACAATTCCCATCATTCTTGAAGTATTTTGGGGTTTCAGCCAAGTATTCTGAGGAATTTCTTTACTTATGTATGTAATGAAATATGCAGGACTGTTGTGCAATCTAAAATAAAGATATGAGGGATTGCTTGATCCCAATAAAGTTCAATACCATATTTTTTATAAAGTCATCAAGCATGGCAAAAGTTGTTAAAATGTCATTAGCATCATTATTTGTGTTCATATTTATTTTCTGACTGGTCACTTAGCAACATAGATGTTGTATGAATGTTTTGCTCATATTTTAAGCCCCCTTAACAAGTAGAGGAGAAATATCATCCTGTGGTGGACACACAGTTCACTGTTATAGAAACTAAAAATATCCTAATGCTACCACCAATGGTGGCAAGGATTCAGTGCCACACCAGTGACCACTTAAGTCTGCTGTGGCCACAGCAAAGATTGATAACCAGCCCTACCTATCAGAGTTCCTGAGACAGAAGCTATTACCATCAGTGAGGAGGCAGAGATACAGCTCTATACCACCACCCTTACCAGCCTGAGAAAGTCCTTTAAGCTTTCAAGAACTTTCACTTGGGCTAACCTGGGGTTTGTGGCTCTGGTGCAGTAAAAAATGTCATGCCTAGCCTGTGTGATGATGCAAAGTTGGAGATTTATTAAGAACTATTAGTGGGTCTATAGAGATGGCTCAATGGTTAAGAGTACTGATGGCTCTTCCAAATGACCTTGGTTCCATTTACAGCATCCATACAGTAGTTCACAACTGTCTGTAACTCCAAGATCTGACATCCTCACACAGACATACATGCAGAAAAAAAAAAAAACACCAATGCACATAAAATAAACAATAATAAAGTTTTTTTTTAAAAAGAAGTATTTGTTATAGGTTAAGTATAAGAGAAAGAGTATAAGAGAAAGAGACGTTCTCAAAAGAAAGACCTGAGAGTGTATGCATGGAGTCCTCATGGAAAAGGCAGAGAAGTAAGACACACTAGAGTCAGGATACAAGACCCTCGGGGAGAACCCAATTGTGTGGCATTAGCCATTTGTACCATTTTGGTGGCTCTCCAGTTATATTTCAAAAATTACCATGGTGGTCTGAATAGGAATGATCCCCTTAGACTCCCGATAGACTGGTGTTTGAATGTTTGGCTCATAAGGAATGGCACTGTTAGAATATGTGGCCTTGTTGGAGGAAGTGTGTCACTGTGGGGGCAGGCTTTGAGTTCTCCTATGCTCAAGCTATGCCCAGTGTGGCTCACAGTCTTCCTTCTTCTGCCTGTGAATCAAGATATAGAACTCTCAGGTCCTTCTCCAGCACCATGTCTACCTGTACAATGCCATGTTTCTCACCATGATGATAATGGACTTAACCTCTGAATCTGTAAGCCAGCCACAATTAAATGTTTTCCTTTATAAGAGTTATCTTGGTCATGGTATCCCTTCACAGCAATGGAAATACTAACTAAGGCAACTGCTAAGAAGGCTTTCTTTTCTTTTCTTTTTTTTTTTTTTTTTTTTTTTTTGTCTTTACTAATAAGTCAGATGAGATGGCTCTAGAGTTGCCTTAGATGGAGTTGTAAGCCATGGATAGTCATGTTTACTGTTTTTTTTTAAAAGAGGTTTCATGTGTCAAAGACTAGCCCCCAACTTACTGTGTAGCCAAGGATGACCTTGAACAGAATTCTGATTTTCCTGCCTCCACTTTCCAAGCAATGAGATGATGGGTGTGTGCTTCCAGACCCTGTTTGTGCAGTATTGGGGTTGAAAACCAAGGCTTCTAGGTTTGCATACTAGGCAAACACTCTACCAACTGGTCTACCTCCTTATGGTATGAGGTGTCACTTCTACCATAATCTTTTGGTAAAGAAAGCCTGGTTTTTCCAGCCAGAATTAAGGAGAAGGACTTGTACTCACCTCTCCATTGGACGAATGTCCAGGTTACACTGAAAGAAGAACAAATGATATGGGAGCTACTGCAGGGTATCTTACACATGTACTGCAGGGTAACTTACAATGTGGTACTACAGGGTATACTTAACACACGATACTTCATGGTATACTTACACATGTGATTTCCCATGCTGTTCAACCTGTGCTCTTTATTTACAGCATTTGTTCCATCTCTCAGTTCTCCTGAGTGTACACTCAGGTTCATGCTGCCCTTATCTAGAATTATTTGTGAGCCTTGTATTGCTGATCAGACACCCACTCTTGCTTCAACTCCAATTTACTTCACAGGCCATCAAAGTACTCTAAGTAGGAAGAGCAGAAATGTTTATTGTTGTTGATTTGAACATCTTTTATTCAATGTTTAAGTAATTTTATAGTGATAATCTATTCTGACATTATTTTTTAAATGTACTGACCCTGGTCTTCAGGTTTGTGGAAGATTAATCTATTTGGTGTGCAAATCTCCTCTTATAAAAAGTAAAAGTATCATTCCATTTTAATGCCTGGGGAATAGTTATATCCTGTATAGTCTTTGTCTTTAAAAATAGCTAACTGAGCAGATATTTCAGAATATATGATACTGCTTCAAATTCTAGAAGAGCACTAATGTTGTTCCCCATTGTTGAGGAGAAAATGATAGTACATTAGGTCAAGGGAAGAGTTGTTACTAGGCTGAAATGGTCGTTAACAGAGAGCTCTCAGAAGTAAAGGGCTGTCATGTGTCACCTTATTTGTCATTCATGTCTAGAAAATGAAATAAATGTGTTCCCTTTTGGCTATGCAGTTCACTTGAGTTTCAATGTAATGATTTAAATCAGGGGTATTCTTGCCACTACATTCTAGTAAACTTATTAGGAAGTATAAATTAGGGATGTCTATGAAGAGGTAGAAATAAGGAAGGGTGCATAAAATCCATTAATTAGATTTTTTTCATGTTTTCCAATACATGATTTTAATCTTTACTCAGTGTATTAGCTACTGGTCTCATTTCCTATTAACTGCTCTTGTTGTCTATGGGCCCTGAGAGAACAGAGCCTAAAAGCTAAGGCAGACTGAAGTTTTATGCAATAGTCAAATTTATTCAGAGTATCAGACAATTTATACTCTGAGGGTTAAGAGAAGTCACATGAGTAAAGAGTACAATCACAAGTGAAGCTGCACGTGGAGGGTAAGCTAAACATGGCAAGAGCATGTTTTTTCCATAGAAATATATAAATAAATAACAATAGCCAGTTGTAATTAATAATCTGAAGTAAACACACTCCTATCTGCTACACTTGGGAGGTGGGCAGGAGAACACTTTCCAAGAACAATTCTGTATTTTGTAGAAACTGAGGTCACGATTCCTGTTTGCTTGGAGATTTCTCACAAGCTCTCAGAATTCTCCTTGTATGGCTCATTCTTGGACTGTGTTCCTGCAATTCCTGTGACAAAATGCCTGATAAAAATAACTTAAGAAAGGAAGGGTTTCTTTCCACCCACAGTTCCAAGGAACATGGCATTATGGAAGTAGAGGTATGGAGACAGGAGCATGGAGTTGACACTCCATGTTGTAGCCACAGTCAAGAAGCAAAGGAAAACAGATGAATGCTGCCACTCAATTACATGTCTCCTTCTTATTCACTTGAGGACCCTAACTCCTGGAATAGCACCTTTCATATTTAGGGCAAGTCTTCCCAAATCAGTTAATCTAACCTAGATAATCCCTCATAGGCAGGCCCCAAACCTGTCTTAGTGATTTGAGATTCTATCAACTATATAGTATCAACCATTACATCCTATATTCATTTATATTATGATGATGTCTTATTTGGTTGTCATTGGAGAATCCCATGATATAGGACACTTAAACTATACAGCTTTGTGCATGTATGTGGGAGGTGTTTGTACACATTCATCACACTGGCAGAAAAGATTCACAACCACTGTTGTGCCTTTTCTCGGGGTCTCTGTGTCTTTGGGCAAAAAAAAAAAAATGAAGAGACAAACTGAGACATAGAACACATCTCTTCATGTCATGTTGGCTTTGCACTGACCAAGCTCTTTACCTTGCTATCATACCACGAATATGTTGACTCTGCCTCTTGGTTTGGTTCTACTCCTGTAACTCAGTAGTTTAACCTCCAAACAAGACAGAGGTGGAATTTCTCTTGAAAGCCAATACCACCAATGAATAAATCAACCTGGTTTATAACTCAGAGTCATAGAACAAAAGGATGAAGAGAACAGGAAAGGGGCTAAGTCATTTGATTGTTTTGAATATATTTATGATGGTTTTATTTTCTTGCAAGTGGAAAATGTTATTTTACAAAGACATTTTTCTCAGTTTCTACTTATACAAAATCAGATTCAATTAGCTATATTCAGTTGCTATTAAGACATGACGTGTTCGGGGAACAAATTGTGCCCTATTATTATTTGATTCAGCATCTTTTATGAAAAATTTGGACAGCTTGTTTGGAATATGCCTTTTGCTGCAGACATCTAAAGAGCCAGAAAACACAGTATAAACTTACCTGTAAGCTATAGCGTATCTATAGAGGTAAAAAAAAGTGGGGAAACACAAAAAGTGGCAGGATGCCATATGTGTATTGTACCATTGCTTTAAGTACATAGGCTCTCTACTTGATGATTAAAGACAGCCATTCTCGAATAATGTCTGCAAATGTAGGTAACATAGATAACCACATACCGCCTCTTGAAATGTTGCTCTTCCCCACCATCTTTGTTTTGTTTTCCTTCCTAATGAATGAGGGGAATGGGGTGGAAAGTCAGAGCATATTTAGGCTTCCCAAAATTCCTGCTCTCGGGAAATGCATACAATCCAGAAGCACAAGAGGAAGTCAAAGTGGTATGTATGGTCATCCGTCAGGAACTGAGTCAAACACCCAAGTTACCCTTCAGTTTTGAAGTTAGGATGTTCCCAGAATATAATCGTGGCTCACGATGCACCTGCCATGCTGCAGCAGTCACTGCTCACTCCCTCAGCCCTCCTCTACGTTGCCTTTAGGCTTGGTTTTTAAGCCTTCGGGGAATTTGGTCAATGACATGTATTTGGTCAATGACATTGGATTATTTTAGTCCCTTTAACTCTAAAGAGTTCAGAACAGTAAAAGAACTCTAAGTTCAGGAGTGGTATAGCTGGATCTTGAGGAATCACTATTCCTAATTGTCTGAGAAAGTGCCAGATTGACTTCTAACGTGGTTGTACCAGTTTACATTCCCACCAGCAATGGAGGAGGGTTCACCTGTCTCCACAGCATGTGTTGTCACTTGAGTTATTCATCTCAAGGTGAAATCTCAGGGTCGTTTTGATTTGCATTTCCCTGATGGCTAAGGATGTTGAGCATCTCTTTAAGTGTTTCTCTGCCGTTCTATATTCCTCTACAGAGAATTCTCTGTTTAATTCCATACCCCATTTTTTAATTGGTGGACTTGGAAAGGGACAGGGAGGAGATGAGTGAGGGAGGAAGGGTTTGGGAAGGAATGAGGGAGTAGGATACAGCTGGGATACAGAGTTAATAAAATGTAACTAATAATAAAAAAGAAAAGAAAAGAAAAAATACATGTAAGGTGAATACAGTTGCAAGTTCATTAATAACATAGAATTATCTTCATTTTTCAAAGGAAAAATAAATTTTTTGCTTTGTGATTTATATTAAAATAAATTTTTGTTGAAAAAATTAAAAAAAAAAGAACTCTGAGCTCAAATTATCCCATCTCAGTGGCACCTCTCACCCACTTGTTGTGACTAGGAATTAACACAGATGACAAAGCTAAAGCTGCTTTTAAGAAGCAATTTAGTGTCCAAGTGGGTTCCATTGTAATGGGAAGAGGGACTGCCTCTGACATAAACTAATTGGCCTGCTCTTTGATCACCTCCCCCTGAGGGGGGAGCAGGCCACAGAAGATGACAATGCAGTCACTCCTGATGAGATGTGATAGACTAAGATCAGAAAGAAGGAGAGGTGGACCCCCCCTATCAGTGGACTTGGAGAGGGACATGTGTGAAGAAGGGGGAGGGAAGGTGGGATTGGGAGAGGAGGAGAGAGGGGCTTATGAGGGGATACAAAGTGAATAAAGTGTAATTAATAAAAGTAAAAAAAGAAAGCAACTGCACTTGCTTTCTCTGGTACAAACACATAATTATAGCTTGAAAAGGAAACACTATTGAATGCAGAGTGACCATAAGATTTGGAGAACCGCAGGGGCCAAATGGAACCGCTTAGAGCTTTGAAATTAAACAGAATTCTCCACAGGGAGTAGCAAGATAAAAGACAGCTAAAAGCTTTTCTATTTCATTAATAGTGTGTGGTACTGAGGCTGTGACTTGGTTGGTAGAGTGCTTGCAAACCTGCATGAAGCCCTGGGTTTGATTCCCAGTACTACACAGAGCAGGCATACTCATAATCCAGTAGTCAGGAAGTAAATTCAGGAGTTACTCAAGGTCTTCCATGCCTACACAGAAAGTTTTTGGCTAACTTGGAATATATGAGACCTTGTCTCAAAAACAAAAGTGAATGGTGGCATATGCAAAAATCTATTGCTAGTGTTGGTTTAAGTGCTTCTTTGAACACACACAAATTAAGGAATTTTTAAATGTTTATTTTTTTATTTTGTGTGTATGTGTCTATGTGTGTCCTTGAATGTATGGATATGCACTACATATGTCCAGGAACCCCATGAAGATCAGAAGGTCAGATCCCATGAAACAGGAGTTACAGATGTTTGTGAGCTACCATGTAGGTTCTGGGAATTGAACCCAGATCTTTTGCAAGGTCAGAAAGTGCTCTTAACCACTGAGCCATCTCACTAGACCCTAAAGGGATATTTTTTATTCTACCAATATATTCTAAATATAGGTAGATCCACACATTAAAATTTGTTTTATTATTATCTTCTAAAAGATCTTGTGCTAGGATTATAACTCAGTGGTAGTTTTCAATCTTGAGAGGACAAAATAATTAAATAAAATAAAAATCGTATTACCTTTGTTTTTGTCTTTACTTATAAATATACATTCTTTAAAGTGGTAGTCAGGGTTTTGTTGTTGGTCAATAGACTTTAGAAGATAAAACTGTAATTCTTTAAATATTTAAATGTATGAATCTAAAGTTTCCAACTTGAGTCTCTCCCATGTTAAGATTAGATGGGCAATACATTTTCTCAAGTCTGTCCAGTACAAGCAGAAATCTCTGCTTCCATTGTGAACAAAGTGGGCTTCCTTTGGCCTCTCCTCCTCTATATCCCAGAACCTTATGCTCAGAGTGAGTTGTTTAGTGAATAAAATTAAGATGGAGTGCTGAAAAAACCTGGGAGAAAGGGGGAATAGTATCTTGATCAAAATAACAATAACATATAAAGGTCACTCGCTGTAGTGACTGAAAGGCTGTGTACAAAATGTAATTCCCCAGTGTTGACATGTCTTTAGTTAACCCCAGGCTTTTCTAGACTGTGAGCACCTAAGGTAGAGCTCTGAGGCTACTTGCATCTCCCATTACCTGATTTAAGCTCTTGGGACTTACTGTGCAGATGGCCTGAAAAAGCTGCACAGATCCTATTGTGGGTAGAATGATGTGTCCATCAGAAAGGCTCTCATGTTGGAATCTTGGTTCCCAGTTGGTGGTGCTACTGAGAGGCAATTGAATCATGAAAATACTGGCTACATTGATGGGTTAATCCAAGGAAAGGTATCATGAATGGTGTATTAGAGACTGGAACTGGGTTGGGAGAACTAGTTACTGAAGATATACTCTGAAGGCATATCTTGTTTCCCAGTCCTGTGTCCCCATCTTAGCCCCTCTTCTTTTCTCCTCCCTCCTTTTCTTTTCCCCCTTACTTCACACCTTTTCTCCTCCTTTTTGCCTCTTAACTCTTTCTTCTCCTCCGTCGCCTGCCATGATTCTCTTCTTCACCACAGGCCCCACAACAATCAAGCCAGAGTCATGCCCTGCTCCTCAATAGGGACAGCCACATCAGATGGCCCCCATCAAGAGCTGGACCTGTAAATCTGGTCTGTCAATCACCTTTGGCCCAAAGATTGTTCCTCTTTTTCAGATTTCTCACTGCCTTCCCCGAGAGGGCTGTTTATTCTCGCACCTTCTTTGCCCCTTCACCTTCAGCATAGCTTTGCCTACAGGACCTGTGCAGCTCCAATACCCTAATATCTCCAACGACTGTCAGCCTGGCTTGAACACTAAATCTGAAGCTCTCCCCTGGGCAGAGTTCCAACTGTCACTGCCCTTTCTCACACAGGTTTAACTAATCTCCTCAGAGGCTCATTTAGAGGCAGAGAAAAAGAAAAAGATAAATGCAGTTCAGGCAAGTAGTCAGTCTGTCATGAACAGGACTTTTCTAGGAGCTACCCTTAAAAGTGGACATATTTGAGATGATTAAGGAAGACAACATGAAGCTAATTAAGAAATAAAAAGATATGCCATCAACAGACACAACCTTGCATTTTAACGATGATAGATAGATAGATAGATAGATAGATAGATAGATAGATAGATAGATAGATAGATAGATAATAGATAGATGATAGATAGATAGATAGATAGATAGATAGATAGATAGATAGATAGATGGAGGACGGATAATCTAAATGCATGATAGTGCCCAATACTGGATTGCCTGAGGACAAGATGCAGACAGGCAACTTCTAATTTGGTAATGAGCCAGGAGCTTTGTTTTCTATTTACCTTTCCTAGCAGAAGCAAACAAATCAGTAACTAGTTACCTGAGAAGCAATGATAACAGACACATTACAGAGGTGGGGGTTCGGAATATATTATAGGAGGTTCCCCTCACATTTCTAGGTGAATCTCTGAGCCAAGGGTGACTGCTCTGGCTTCTGTGGGAAGAGTTTTTTGTTGTGGTGGTTTCTTTCTATCTTTTGGGTTTGGATGGAAAGGTACTTTTCAGTTTTTATGTTTGTTTGTTTAAAATGTTATCTAACTTTGTCTTTTGTTTTGAAATAAAAAATCATTTCCCCAGTTTCCAGCATGATATAAACTCTTTCAAGTTCTTTTACTGTCTCAGGATTTAAGCCGCATTTATGGAACCCTGTCAGGCCTTTACATGCCTTGTGTCCTATAATCCTGTGACAATGCTGTTGCTCACCGCCACAGACAGTTTAAAGTCACCTAACATCTCAGAGATGTTCCAGCTCCAAGGCTTGGAGTTCTGACCATTCCCATAAAGTGTCAGGACACCAGTTAAGAGCCAGGCAATAGGCCTGAATTTAACAAGCCCATCCCAAGGCACTGCACGGCCTGGTTTACAACAGAGGGGGCTGAGGCTCTGCAGTCAGTAAGTGGTGGAAATAAGAGCCAGGCCCACACCTCTCTCTCTTCTCACTACCCACAGAGCTCAGCAGTTAGAGCTGATCCCAGGAAGGGACGCAATAGCTTGATTTTCACTCACTAAGAGCAAGCTGCCATGCTGAGCATGTCATCGATATTATACACATTTTTGTTCTTTCATGAGGATTTTGTAGGGTAGAGTATAGGGACAAGATTTATGAACTCAACCAATCATAGGTGCAAACTACCCTAAAAAAAGAAACATTTGAATTCAAAGTACAATACAAATTGTACTTTATTGTTTATTATTCCCTACATAATACAGTTTATATCACATTGAGTACTATAGTTTAGAGATGATTTAAAAGTATATAGTTGCTATAAAAAAGATTACATGCAAACTATAATGCATCTTATAGAATAGATTATTTTCAAATGGAAGTGATCTAGGGATTCTGAAAGACAATTGCCAGAGTCCTGACTGAGTCTAGGTGACCACTTGCTACTTCTGCTAGTTTCCTAAATGAGTGTCTGGTTCAAGGTCACATATGGTAGACCTAGAACCTGGCCTTAAGAGTCTTATCACTACATTTCACTTTACATTTTTTTCTCAAAGGATAATGTGAAAACTAAAAGGTAAAAATTAAATTCAACAGGGAAACCCAGTCTCTAGTGCCTTGGGGCCCACAGTTCCGTCTGGGATGATGAGTAGGGTGTGTAGGCAGGTCTCTGGGCTGGCAGTTGAATGCCTACCAGAGCTCAGGACCTTTTCCAGGATTATCTGGGTGACCTTATTGGTCCCAATTGATTCCTTCACATTGGGGTTTTCTATCTACCAGAAATCCCAGTCTCTGGTGTTGTGGGGCCCACAGTTCAGTCTGAGATGGTGATCAGAGCACACAGGCATGTTGTTCTGGCCTGGCAACTGAGCACCTGCCAGGACCGGGAACTCTTCCCAGGAGAGGATGTGGAGAAAATGGAAACCTCCTCCGTTGCTGGTGGGAATGTAAACTTGTACAACCACTTTGGAAATCAGTCTGGCACTTTCTTAGACAATTAGGAATAGTGCTACCTCAATATCCACCTATACCACTCCTAGGCATATATCCAAAATAAGTACACAACAAGGGCATTTGTTCAACCAGAATCTGGAAATAACCCAGATGTCCCTCAGTGAAGGAATGGATGCAAAAATTGTGGTACATTTACACAATGGAATACTACTCAGCAATTAAAAACAAGGAAATCACGAAATTTGCAAGTAAATGGTAGAAACTAGAAAAGATCATCCTGAGTGAGGTATCCCAGAAGCAGAAAGATACACATGGTATATACTCACTTATAAATGGATATTAGACATATAATATAGGATAATCATACTAAAATCTGTACACCTCAAGGAAGCTAAGCAAGAAGAAGGACCCTGGGTAGATGCTCAATCCTCACTCAGAAAGGCAAATGGGATAGACATGGGAAAAGGGTGAAAACAAGAAACAAGACAAGAGCCTACCCCCAGAGGGTCTCTGAAAGACTCTATCCAGCAAGGTACTAAAGCAGATGCTGAGACTCATAGCCAAGCTTTGGGCAGAGTTCAGGGAATCTTATAAAAGAAGGGGGAGATAGAAAGACCTGGAGGGGACTGGAACTCCACAAGGAGAACAACAGAACCAAAGAATCCAGGCAAGGAGGTCTTTTCTGAGACTGATACTCCAACCAATGACCATGCATGGAGATAACCTAGAACCCCTGCACAGATGTAACCCATGGCAGCTCAGTCTCCAAGTGGGTTTCCTAGTAATGGGAACTGGGGCTGTCACTGACATGAACTCAGTGGCTGGCTCTTTAATCACCTCCACCTGAGGGGGTGGATAGCCTTACCAGGCCGCAGAGGAGGACAAATACAGCAATCTTGATGAGACCTGACAGGCTAGGGTCAGATGGAAGGGGAGGAAGACCTCCTTTATTGGTGGACTGATAAAGGGGTAGGGAAGAGAAGAGGGAGGGAGGGCGGGATTGGGAGGGGAAAAGGGAGGGGGCTACAGCTGGGATACAAAGTGAATAAATTGTAATAAATAATTTTTAAATTAAATTCAAAACTGCTTGGTGCTTTCTTTGGAGTTTTTATTGGTTAATATTCTTTGAATTACACAAGTCCTGATTTGTTCATTGAGTTGGGGAGAATGGCAAGCCAGTATTCACAACCCAAAAGCCACCCTCTGCAAACACCATGAATGCAGCAGAGTAGACAAGCGCTCCTTAGCATTTTTTCACAGAAAATTACACACATCTGTAAACCAATTGCCTGCATTTCAACCTGACAGCTGATAAACACAGTGAGACAAAAGAGCTTTTCTCTGCAGCCCTCTTTCAGCCCTGCCATCTTTGTGAGCTTGGCTTGGCTGTCTTGTGCTTGAAATAGAAAAACTCTTTTGATGAGCATATCTTTAATCTTAGTACACTTTGAAACTGAGTCTCCTCTGCTTCTGAAGGCAAACTTGACAATACATTGACGTAGGATTCAGTAAAATCTCAACCACCCCCAAACAAAAGAACCCCTAAATTGTAGCCTTTCCCCTACCAGCTCCTCAATCCCAACACATCTTCTCAAGATCCAATGAAGCCTCTTGGGATTTTAACAGAGAGTAGGTGAGAGAAAAGGTTACAGTTGATTTAATTTATTAATACCTCTTCCTGGCTATGAGCAAATTCCTACCATATTTTGTAATTTGCCACACACAGACCCACAGAATGGTCACATACACTAGCATGTAGTGGTTGCACATGGTCTCACTTTTGAAAAGGATATGTTCCAATGGGATCAATTCCTACCTTTTACAAAGCCTTCTCACTTTCCCACCATGATGAACTTTCCTAAAACACTGAGCTCAGATTGTCATATATTCCCTGGAACTCAGATTTCCATAAAAACATGATTCTTTCCCTCACTAAAATCTAAGACTGTTTCAGGCAACAACTGATTGGGGTTTGCTTCTTTTGTTTCAAAGCTATTGCAAGAAGCATCAAAGACTTCATAATTTCAAGAACAACTTAACCTTGGAGGCCAGTGGAAAATAACAAGTCCCTAAGCAAAGTGAGAAATACAGGGCAAGGCTCCAATCAAGGTCATCCTGGCCTAGGTCCCTATAGCCTCAGAGTTGGACTGCTAATCATTTTTCAGCATGGTATAAATTCAGGTGGACAAAACCTTTGCAGAAGTCAAATAATGCATGATACAGGACAGTGTGACTGGCTATTCAACCAGGAAGTGGACACATAGGGAAACCAAAGTCTTCCTCAAGTTGAAAGTTGAACAGTAGAGGAGTTTTTTTTTTTCCCCTTGGCTCTGTTTTGGTTTCTACAGCCACAAAAACTTCCTCTAGAAACCCTACTCCTTTATAATGTGCACAGTAAATTGTGCGACCATGACTTTTTAAATTCTCATCTGCAATTTTATTTCTTTTGTGTGTCCCCTCAGCTTAAAAGGATGTCACTGCTGAAAATTCGTCACTGGGCTTTGCTTCTTTTCTTCCATATAAACAGAAGGAATCTTAATAAATACATCAGATTGCCCCAGATCCAGATGGGAAAACTTTTTTTATGACCTGTGACTTATGTAGCTAACAGACTTAAACTTTGGGGATGGGGAGACAACATAGCAATTGTGATAATACCAGTTACCTGGAAGGTGATGGAATCAGAGCTTCTTGCAAGCTAGGACCATCTTGACTACTGCTCCTTACTATTCTGTGCAAGGATTAAATATTGAAAAGTAAATACATTTTAATTGATATGTTATTTCACACTCATTACATGAAATTTTTGTGAGTATTTCCATTTTGTAGACAGTGAGGTTTTCATTCTACGCAGAAACAGCAGGTAAAGTTTGTGCCTCCTTTCCATGGGAGGCCCTGGTCTAGATTTTTCGGCCAGGATCATGATTTTAGCAGACTGAGTCACCTTAACAAAACATATTTTAGACAAAGAAGTTCTACTTTGTTATTTTATAGCCAGAAACTCAGCAGCCAAAAGAAACAGAATACAAAATACAGAGGCTCATAGTTTCCACCCACTCAGCAAATGGTGGTTGAGCAGTTACTTGAAATGCATAAGACTGACAATGAAGATTAGGTTTACAGCAGCCCCAGCCAGTCTTTGATCACCATTTGCCATGTCATTTTCAGATGTGCCCCTTCTTTTCTGCTTCACATTTGCCTACTGGTGTCAAAGGCAATACTGTGACACTGGGCAAGAAGAGAGTGGAGTATTATTCTTACTCCTTGAGCAGTATTCCTGGAGTGGTATGTATTTCCATTTTGATCCAGAACTCATCCACTGATTTCTGGGCTTCCAAACCCATATTGAGAAGAAGAAGACCCTCCTCAGACAGGCAGGTAGACAACCTCCTTGTGGCTCTTCAGCTTTTCTTTGTGAGTCAATTTCCTTTGTTTAACACGGTAAGAGTTCCTTTTTATTTTCAGACATGAGCCACATTGATTCAAGCATTAAGCTGGCAAGGATAATCCAGGAGTCACACTTTCACCTTCTTATTGTCTGAATTCCCCTTATCTCATTCCTGGGCCTTATATTAGCAGTCTGAAGTAATGCTACTCAATGGCAAGGCTTACTTGGGTGAAAGCCATTGTGATTTTGAGTCTGGTGGTACGTAAACTCAAGTCTCTGTTTACAGGCTATCCCTCAATGTCAACCTTTTCTGCGGTTAACATATTTCATTCGGTATATGCTATTTTTGGAAAAGTTTCTTAACATTCAAGGTTAGTCATCACATTGAATTGCACCATGCTCCATTTATTTGGCCGTTCCATCTTACAGTGCCTGCAAACTGTTAAAGTCTTCTGCTTGCCCCAGAAGTCTAGAAAGAGCACTGTCCCAGGAAGACTCTTCCACTTCAGGAATCTTCTCCTTCATTGGCTTCCCCCTAGTGCTTCAGCCTCCAGAACTGAACACATTATCAGGCCCAACCTTCTCTAGTCTGTTTCTCAGAACCCTTTTCTACTGGCCTTTAGTCAACAGAACCCTGCTTATCCTTCCTGTATTACCTAAGACTTTGATTTTATTATCGCCACTCTTCTAACCATAGATTGTAGAGATGGCCACCAAGCCTGATTAGTCAGATAAAAAACAAGAATTACATGGTGTTTCTGTTTGGAGACTATATTTGTCTGTCATTTCTTATCTAGTTTTTGTTGTTGTTGTTTTTTTCACGGAACACAAGAATTTAGTTGATCTTTTGGTTGATGCATTCGAAAAACAGCAGTAAGAAGTGTTATGACTAATCTCATCCTAGAGTCTTTCCACACATAATATCATAATCAACTACAATCCTTCTGTCATTGGGGCATTTTCCCTGCTATAAAGATGAGGGGACTAATGCATAGGGACTTTCCTTGACCCATAATGAATGGTTGATCTTCTGACATTTTGCCCCAAGGATAATTAATGGCTTCATACTGGCTGCAGACAGTTAGGAAGGCTTCAGGAGCTATGCTTCCCGGCAGCTTTCTAGCTTGTCCTCTTATGGTCTTGTCTCTGAGATGGCCAATGTTGATTTCTATGGCCAGTCTCTGGAAGCTAAGGAGGGTGCAATAGGCCCTGAAGGACCTTGTCACTCGACCTGAGCATAGTTTCATTCTCTTCAAATGCTGTCCCTTCTTTTGTCTTCTACTGGAGCATCATGTCCCTTGTTCTCCTGCAAGGTGGAGCTTGTGGTGGGTTAGGCAGGCAAACACTTCTCAAATCAACCAGAAACCCTAAATGTCAGCATTCATGACTATTACAAATACCTGAGAGAAACAATGTAAGGGTGAACAGAATTATTTTGTCCCACATTTTCAGAGGTTTCAGATCATTGCTGTGGGCTTATAGTGAGTCAGAGCCTCAGTTAACCTAATCCATGTAATCCCTCACAGAAATGATTAGTGGTTGCTCTTCTAGGAGATGCTAGTCCCTGTCAAGTTGGCAGTAATAATGATCAACCACTCTAACAAGCCAGGCAGATGACAGTGACCACCATCATCTGAGCAAAACAGATAGATGACAGTGACAAACCACAACTGGGAAATAAAAAGCACAGGAGGAAAACTTCCAGAGTAGAAGTTGTAGGTTTCTGAAGGACAGAAAACCATTGTTCAGTACTGCATGCCACCCTTTTTACTTTGAGTCTGATTCTTAAAGGTGATTTTGTTAGTGCCATGAAGAACCAAGCTAAGCTTAGAGATATTGTAATCATAGATTCTGTGTACCATGTGGAAATAACACAGACATTGAAGTGACTCTGAACAGGAATGGTAAGCTAAAAATGGACTCTTTTCAAATCTGTTAGATGTTGTAATTCACAGCTTTAAAATATTTAAAGTAAAACTATTTTAAATGGACCTATATTTCTGATTGCCTTTTTGTTTTCTACTTGATGGTGTCAGAGTTTTTTTTTCTGACCTGATAGAATCATAGCACCTGGTGTTATGGAAGTTAGAATAGCCCATGAAGGTGACTTAGTAAGGATGAGGTGAGCTATGCAAGCCTTCTTTCCCATTGCTCATTACACTGTGTGTATGTGTGTGTGTGTGTGTGTGTGTGTGTGTGTGGTCACAGAGCCATGTGAAGAAGTCCAGAGGACAACACATGAGGTCTGTCTTAGTCACTATCCTATTGCTATGAAAGACACCATGACAGAGGCAACTCTTATGAAAGAAAGCATTTAATTGAGGGCTTACCTACAGTTTCAGAGGTTTAGTCCATTATCATCATGGCACCCATTATCATCATGGCAGAGACCATGGTAGCCTGAAGGCAGGTTCTGAAGCAGTAGCTGAGAGCCACATCCTGGTCCATAGGCAGAGAGAGAACCCAGACCTGGCATGAACTTTTGAAACTTCAAAGCCCATCTCCAGGGACACATTTTCTCCAAAAAGGCCACATCTCCTAATCCTTCTAACCTTTTCAAACAATTCCACTCCCTGGTGACTAAAAATTCAAATAGATGAGCCTGAGAGCCATTCTTCCTGAAACCATGACAGAGTTCCTTCTTTCCACTGTAGGGCTCCAGAATCTCAACTCAGGTCATCAGGCTTGAAAGCAAACACCTTTCCCAGGTAAGCCCTCCTCCTGGCCCTTCTTGTCACTCTAAAAACACGATGTCCAAACCACAGAGCACTATAAGTGGAAATTAGAATCACTGTCTTCCTTTGTTTAGTCTATCTCTTTTCATATACTTTCCTTAAGAACCCAGCGGAGGCCTTTGCTGCAGCAGAGAGGTTCATGATGTCATTTTCAGAAAGTCAGTGTCTGACAAGAAAGTTCATCCCTCCACCATACAAGGCACAAATACTGTCCCCTCTATAGAGGAAAACAAGCTGCTTCCCCTATTCCTGCAGCAATATTTGACAGCTGTGGGTGCACAAGCTGCTCATTGGTTAAGCTGTGGAACCTAGTTGTCACACGGCAGTGGCAGTGGCAGCAGCAGCAGCAACATCCACACCACTGGGAATTTTCTGAGTGGCAACTTCTCAAGTCCTAAAACTACCAAACCATAAATCTGCTCTTTAATAAACCACCCAAGTTATTCATGTCTATACTGGTTTGAAATTTTGTGAGGATCTCTTGTTTGTAATATTTTTGTGAGGGTTTATTGTTTTAATCCTAACCCCATGACAATAAAAGTGCATGTTATATGCAAAAAAAATTGAGAAAATTTTAGTTACTAAGTATGTTATTTCATTTAGAAAATGCAATTGATATTCTAACCGCAGATTGTTTTGCCTCTTACTAAAGCAATCCCACATAAAAGCGAACTATCTAAGCATTGATGTATTTGCAAGTAATCAGTCTGAAGTTATTTGAAAACATAATGGTAGATTACAGGTGCAATTATTAGTAATTCAGACTTTATACTAGTCTAGATTCATAGCTAAATGTTCTACATTGGTTCTTTTTTATGGTTTTCATTCTTTCACTATGGTCTGGGGGGAAATATTCTTTGAAAATATTCTTTGTAAAATTGATGTTGAACAGAAATAATATACTGTTGAGCAGAATTGATATCACAAAGGCCTTTTAATGTAGTTTGCTTAGCAGGATGGTATAACTTTTGCTCAGAAAATTTTGTAGACCAAGTTCAGGAAATTGCTCTGTCATTAAAGTGCCCATCAGGCAAGCAAGAGGACTTGAGTTCAGATTCCGGCACCCATGTAAAATACAGGCCAGTCAGTCTAGCCATTGGTAAGCTCTGTACTTAATGAGAAGCCTTGTCGCATAATATAAGGTAGAGAGTAATAATCAAAGGTACGTTATATTTGTCTCTGTCCTCTACATGCATACACATGCAAGTGCACATACTGCACACACACACACACACACACACACACACACACACAGAGAGAGAGAGAGAGAGAGAGAGAGAGAGAGCGACTACATCCTGATTGAAGCTTCCCCTCCTCCTCTCCTCCCAGGCCCTTCATCTCTCCTCTCCCTTCCCCCAGCTTCCTCCTCCCTTTTATTTTTTCCTCAGAGAAGGGGAGACCTCCCATGGATATCAATCTCCCTTGGCATATCAAGACGTAGCAGGACTAGGTACAATTTCTATTGAGACTAGACACAGCAGCCCAGTTAGGGGGGAAAAGATCCAAAGGCAGGCAACAGAGTCAGAGACAGCCTCTACTCCTACTATTAGAGACCCACATGAAGACCAAACTGCACATCTGTTACATATGTGTAGGGTCTGTCCTATGCCTGCTCTTTGGTTGGTGGCTCAGTCTCTGTGAGCAATTATTGGCCCAGGCTAGTTGATTCTGTAGGTCTTCTTAAGAGGTGTAGACTAACTGAAAAGTTATGCAAGGTAACACTGGTTTCATTTTCTAAAATTAAGTTTTTGTGTATGAGTTGCAGTTTGCCCATTTGTGATCTTCATACCACTGTTTGTAGAAAGAAAACATACCACTACTGCTAAAAGAAAGGTGATTGTGCAAGTGTTGATCGTCTATGCTAGTGCAGTTTATGGTCTTGCTGGAGAGTTAAAATTCCCAAGGCAGCCAATAGTGGTGCATCCCTGCAATCCTAGGTGCTTAGAGGTAGAGGTAGTAAGATAGGAAATTTAAGGACATCCTCAAATAATAGCACCCTCAAGGCCAGCTTAGGTTACATGAGACTGTCTCTTGAAAAAATGGAAAAGCATTTCTGAGGAACAGGTCAAATATATTTTTGTACATCAACTAGACAAATGATAGCATTCAGCAATCACTGGCCCACTGTTCCTGCATCTAGAAGCAAAGAAGCATCAGAAGGAACTTCACAATGAGAGGAATAAGTTTGTGTTGATACTTCCCTCTTCAAATAGGATAACCTTGAACTGCATGAATGGCCTCATACTGAGAAGGGTTAGAACACATTAAAATGAGTGACAGAGATGAACGGGCCTCATAGAAGGAATGCCAGCAGTGTGTTATTGCCATGTAAGCAGACTTGGGAAAGAAACTGTTTCAGGGTTCCTGTGTGGAGGTCTAAGATCCTGCTTAGTGAATCTCAGCATCAGACTAGAGGACTGTTTTGTAACTCAGCATCACCTGTACTTAGGGATGATATGCAAGCTGACTTTGTGTGAGTTGATGGAAATCATTCCAGCAAAAGGAGCTATTCCTTGATAGACAAAGTCAAATATCAGTGCTGCAGTCCAGGGGTCTTTAGGACACCCAGTTAAATGTGCATAATGCTCACCAACATAGATAGAGATACCACTGCCAAATTTCAAAGTCCTTTTATCTTCTAAGAGTAAATTTTAATTGTTTCCTTATTTCATTAATTTATAAACCATCTTACTGCCTTTAAATTTTGATTTTTCATTTAGAAAACTAGAACTATGTTACAAATAAGGGGATTTTTCATCCTGTATTTTATTCTGGAGACTTCTTTGTGTCTAGGAGTCTCAGATAGTTTTTTTTCCCCCCAAAAAAACCTCACAGATTAGAAATATTGGCAAATTCTTCATGGATTTACTTCTCTTCCCTGCCTCCACCACTCACATACTGATAGGATCTCTTGGCTTCTCTTTGGACAGCTAATCAAGAATATAAGATCTCAGTGCTGATATTACAGAACCAAGCAGTTCCCAAGATACTGTGTATCCAAAGATACACAGAACTATGACTCATCAAGCTAATGAACTAACCACATATAAAGCAATATCATGGTGTCAAACCTTCTGCCTTGTTTTTAATTCAACAAACAATGCTTTCAGGACACTACTCCTCACCTTGCTGATATTAACCCCACCTACTTTCTATCCATTACTACTGTTAGTGGTTTGTTTTTCTCTTTTATTTTTATGTTACTAGGTTTTAATGAGTGTGATATAATTGTTATTAGTTGCCCTTTTTGATGAAGGAAAGCCAAGCCATATGCAAAGAATTCAGTCCATAACCATTGACATCATAATGCTCATAGCTGCAGGCCAAACAGAAACATACATAGCCAGTGATGGTTAATACTCCCTAGTTCTTCACATATGGGAGAAAAAACAGTATACATATTGTAATTTTTTATTTTTAATTATACCTTATTTACTTTGTATCCCCCCTCTAGTTCCCTCCCTCCTCCCCTCCCAACCCCTCCCTTCCTCCTCCTTCTCCACACACTCCCCTCCCCAAGTCCACTGGTAGGGGAGGGTTTCTTTTTCTTCCTTCTGCTCCTAGTCTGTTAGGTCTCATCAAGAGTGGCTAGCCGCATTGTCTTCCTCTGTGGCTGCTCTCCCCTCGGGGGGAGGTGATCAAAGAGCAGGCCAATCAGTTCATGTCAGAAGCAGTCCCTGTTCCCAATACTATGGAACCCACTTGGACACTGAACTGCCATGGGCTACATCTGTGCAGGGGTTCTAGGTTATCTCCATGCATGGTACTTGGTTGGAGTATGAGTCTCAGGAAAGACCCCTGTGCTCAAAATTTTGGTTCTGTTGCTCTCCTTGTGGACCTCCTGTCCTCTCCAGATCTTACTATTATTTCCCACTTCTTTCATAAGATTCCCTGCATTCTGCCCAAAGTTTGGCCATAAGTTTCAACATTTGCTTTGATAGTCTGCAGGGCAGAGCCTTCAGAAGCTCTCTGTGGGAGGCTACTAACTTGTTTCCTGTTTTCTTCTTCTTCTGGTGTTCATCCTCTTTGCCTTTTAGAGTGGGACTTGAGCATTTTAACCAGAGTCCTCCCTCTTGATTAGTTTCTTTAGGTGTACAGATTTTAGTAGGTTTATCCTATATTATATGTCTATATGAGTGAGTATATATCGTGTGTGTCTTTCTGCTTCTGGGACAGCTCACACAGGATGATCCTTTCCAGATCCCACCATTACCTGCAAATTTCATGATGTCTTTGTTTTTCATTGCTGAGTAATATCCCATTGTGTAGATGTACCACAATTTCTGTATCCATTCTTCAGTTGAGGGACATCTGGGTTGTTTCTCTTCTCCACTGCTGATGGAAATGTAAACTGGTACAACCACTCTGGAAATCAATCTGGCGCCTTCTCAGACAACAAGAAATAGCACTTCCACAAGATCCAGCTATACCACTCCTAGGCATCTATCCAAAAAAGGCTCAAGTACACAATAAGGACATTTGCTCAACCATGTTTGTAGCAGCTTTATTTGTAATACATATTGTAATTTAATCTATGAAGGTATAACATCTGCCTCTGCCACTGTCTGGCCATATGGCTGCAGATTTTTCAGTTGAAAACTATGGAAGTCATAGATCCCTGATGCTTTGAATGGAAGTGTCCCAGAGGCTCTGAGCACTGTCTCAGCTCATGGTGTAGTTTGGGAAGGTTGGAACCTTTAGGAGGTAAAGCTTCTCTACAGGAAGTGAGTCATAAGGGAGTTGTTTTATAGCCTGGTCCTACTTCCTGTTCACTCTTTGCTCGGTGACTCTGGATGCAATGTCACCAGCCAGACTCCCACCCTTGCAGCCTTGGTTTCCTCAGCATGAAGAAATGATCCTCTCCCACTCTAATTTAGAACAAACTTTTCTTCTCTTACGTTCATTCATGCTAGCAATTAGTTACAGCAATGTCAAAAGTAACTAACACAGAGCTGTTACAATACTTGCTTATGATGAGTCAAATGTTTACAGTCAAGAGTGATACACAGCAAATGCTTAATATGTGATCATTAAATAGAACTTTAAAAATAGGAAAGAATGAGAAGAAATGTGGAATCATCTTAATCTAATCAGAGATTTGATATTTAGCTTTGATTAAGTTTTATTTCCAACCACTAGCCCCAGCACTTAAGTCTTTCCTCACTGAGTCATTAGGGGTTCTGAAGGCACATTGATCAGCAAAGGCAGGGGGCAAAAGTATACACAGTTACAGGTCATGACAACTAGTCACTTAATTTTGTATTTAAAGGCTCCACTCACCACAGATATGCACACACATGCACACATGGGATCAAAACAAACACAAACACAACATAAATCACTGCAAAGGACTTTGTGAGTCTAGAATGTACAATAGCAATTTGCAGACAGTGAGCTCTAAAAACTCAGTTGGTTTATTAAACTTAGAACCCCATTTATTCTCTTCTTGAGTAACTAAAATTAAATAATATCTGTTCCACACCAGCATGTTCTCAAAGTGCCTGCTCTCATGTTCTCAAAGTAGCATTGTCTTCAGAGGAAGCAATTGTCTTATTGTTATCTTGCAAAAACTGAGCAGGACAGAACTGGGGGTATAATGCAGCTACTTGGGGCCTCATGCAGGAGTGGGGTGCACTTAAGACCTGACTGAGCTATGGTGAATTATAACCAACCTGGGCACTTACTTGGCACTTAACGAGACTCTACTCTCAGAACTTTAAATACACACACACACACACACACACACACACACACACACCTCAAAGAAGATGCTCTTGGGAAGGATTCACACAATTTTCCTACAAATGTACATTTTAAGAGTTTTGCCTTTCAGAGGCCCTCTCTGGCAGGTTTCTAGGTGGTTTCCTATTTTCTTCTTCTCATGTCCATCCTCTTTGCCTTTCCAGATGGGGATTGAGCATTTTAGTCAGGGTCCTCTCTCCTGATTAGTTTCTTTAGATGTACAGATTTTAGTAGGTTTATCCTATGTTATATGTCTATATGAGTGAGTATATACCATATGTGTCTTTCTGCTTCTGGGACAGCTCACTCAGGATGATCCTTTCCAGATCCCACCATTTACCTGCAAATTTCATGATTTCCTTATTTTTCATTGCAGAGTAATACTCCATTGTGTAGATGTACCACAATTTCTGCATCCATTCTTCAGTTGAGGGACATCTGGGCTGTTTCCAGCTTCTGGCTATTACAAATAAAGCTGCTACAAACATGAAAGACTCTGCCCTGCAGACTCTCAAAGCAGATGCTGAGACTTATGGCCAACTGTTGGTCAGAGTGCATGGAATCTTACGTAAGAAGTGGGAAACAGTAAGATCTGGAGAGGACAGGAACCCCACAAGGAGAGCAACAGAACCAGAACATTTGAACACAGGGGTCTTCCCAGAGACTCATACTCCAACCAAGAACTATTAATAGAGATAACCTAGAACCCCTGCACAGATGTAGTCCATGGCAGTTTAGTGTCCAAGTGGGTTCCATAGTAATGGGAAGAGGGACTGCCTCTGACGTAATCTGATTGGCCTGCTCTTTGATCACCTCCCCCTGAGGGGGAGCAGCCTTACCAGGCCACAGAAGATGACAATGCAGCCACTCCTGATGAGATTTGATAGACTAAGATCAGAAGGAAGGAGAGGGGAACCTCCCTTATCAGTGGACTTGGGGAGGGGCATGCATGAAGAAGGGGAAGGGAGGGTGGGACCGGGAGGGGAGGAGGGAGGAGCTTATGGGGGGTACAAAGTGAATAAAGTGTAATTAATAAAATTAAATCAAATTAAAAAAAGAAAATAATAGAATTAAAAAAAGAGTTTTGCATAATGAAACAATAACTTTAGCACAAAGATGTTTATGTGTAAGCTTATTAAAAGTTAAATCTAGATAGAATGAGGATATGGGTGAATCAAGCACTGATGCCTCAGTAGAATGTGAAATAACTTATTTTCTCTAAAGGAATTCTTTCAGTTTTGAAATTTAGTTTATTTGTGCAAATGAAAATAGAGCATCTGTTTAATTGAAATTGCTTTTAAGTAGATAGAGTATGCTATAAATAAATTGCCTAATAGTCATATAAAAATATTTACTTATAAGTTTGTGAACATTTTAGTCATTAAAATTTTCAAAAATATGCCTTCAGCAGTAAATAGAAAGTTATCTGAAAAACCTGGTGACAAACCAGAATCTCTATACCATGTAAAGCCACCACTTTTCTGTATATTGGTGAAAGTCAAGTGTGGCCTAGGCTATATAAACAGCTCACAGAAACAAGATCAACTGTATGGGTGTTGAGTTGTTCAAAGGTTCTTCCATTAAGAATAATAAGCATGAATGATATTCCCATGCAACTGCTTTGTACATGTGGATGCCTTGCAGATTTTACTATGATGCATAGATAATGTATATATTTGCACCTACACATATGAACAAATACATGTATACATATGTATCTTTTATAATACAAAGTAACTTGTGTGTGTATGTGTGTGTTAATTTTTGTCAACAAGACACCAACTAAAGACACCCAGGAAGTGGGAACCTCTGTTGAGGAATTGCCCCCAACAGCTTGGCCAGTGTGCATTTTCTTGATTGCTAATTGATTGAAGAGGGCCCAGCCCACTAAAGACAGTGTCATCCCTGAGCAGGTGGTACTAAGTTGTATTGGAAAGACAGCCTGGAGGCTAGCCACTAAGCTGGGCTCTTCCATGGTCTCTGCTTCATGCCCTGCCTCCAGATTCCTGCCTTGAGCTCTTGCTCTGGCATCCCTGGATGAGAGATTCTAACCTGCAAGCTGAAACAACCTTTCTTCCCTAGGTTGTTTGCAATCATGTTGTTTCTTTACAAATCAACAGAAAAACAAACTAAAACAAATTTAACTTCCAAGATCAGATGAGATCAATTGGCAAGTTCAGGGCGGTATGGCCATAGACTAAAAATAGATTTAAATAAAGCTTTTAAGCTTTACTTACATATATTCTGTTACCTTGGGCATAATAAATAGGATTATTTTGTTTTCATTGTGTGTATGTCTGTGTGCACATGGGTGTGTGTGTGTGTGTGTGTGTGTGTGTGTGTGTTTTCAGTGTGTGTGTTTTCAGTGTGTGTGTGTGTGTGTGTGGTCCTTACCTTGCACCTTGTTTGAAAAGGACTTCTATTGTTCAGTGCTGCATACAACAAGCTAGCTGGCCATGAACATCTGGCATTCCCCTCCCTCTTCATCTTTCCATAGGAGCATTGGGATTGCTGACATGTTGCTGTATCCAGTTTTTCAAAGTTCTGGATATTCAAACTCATGTCCTCACATGTGCATGGCAGCTCTTTAAACACTGAGCTACCTCTCCAGAAGATATTTTATATTTTAAAAATAAGCCTCCCAATTCTTTACACTTTAAGAAATTAAAATTTCACTGGACTGCAAATTGTTTGGTGGAAAACTCGGTATTCTACGTTTCAAAGTCCATCAGATTTATTCTCTTTCTTTAAGCATTTTAACAAATTTCAAAACCTATATGGGCTTCAGAAGCAATTCCTTCAGTTTTGAAATTTGACTTATGTATACCTGGTAGAGCTTACTTAATTCAGATCTTTTCAATTATAGATAAAATGTGCTCTAACTTATCACTTTGCTAATGGCTTATTAATGATAAAATATTTTAAACATTGGGCTTTATGACAGTAGTATGTCTTAGATATTTTCATGAGCAATTGTCACTCTAGGCTCAGGCTTCCTTTGACACAATTTAAGAATTGGTCAACATTCTTTTTTGATATACTGTAATTAATATACTGTAACCTCCCCCTTCTTCACGCATGCCCCTCCCCAAGTCACTGATAGGGGAAATTCTCCTCTCCTTCCTTCTGATCTTAGTCTATCAAATCTCATCAGGAGTGGCTGCATTGTCATCTTCTGTGGCCTGGTAAGGCTGCTCCCCCCTCAGGGGGAGGTGATCAAAGAGCAGGCCAATCAGATTATGTCAGAGGCAGTCCCTCTTCCCATTACTATGGAACCCACTTGGACACTAAACTGCCATGGGCTACATCTGTGCAGGGGTTTTAGGTTATCTCCACGCCTGGTACTTGGTTAGAGTATGGAACAACCAAGTATGGAAGTTCCCTGTGTTCAAATGTTCTGGTTCTGTTGAGAGAGGGGGAAGAAAAAGCACAAAAAGCACCTGCAGCACCCCCTCCCTCCACCACACCTCCAACTCCCTGGACTCCACCTCTTTGTGAGGACAGGATCCCCTTAGCTCTTTCCTGAAGCCCCTCTCAGCTTTTTCTCTTAGCCCCCTCTTTTCCTCTCTGCCACCCACTGACCTACAGAATCACTCTCTACCAGGCAACTCTCAGTCACCACACTACCCTGAGATGCAGAGAGGGCAACAGAAACCAAGGAACTGAGCACCCACCAACTAAGACAAGGCCAGAGATCAACACCTAGAATCATGATCATCCCAACCCCAGATGCCCAGACACCAGCGCAAAACCACAAACATTAACAACCAAGATAGCGTGCCTCCACCAGAACCCAGTAACCTGCTACAGTAGAAACGCAATATAGCTGAAGCAAAAGACAAGGACTTCACAATAGCCTTTATGAAAATGCTCAAGGATCTTAAAGAGAACATGAATAGATCCGTTACTGAGTCTGTGAAAATGCAAACAGTGAAATGAAATGATGAAAATAGTTCAAGAAAGTAGAAACAATCACTAAAGAAAACCCCAACTGAGATAAAACTGTTTCATCTTTTCTTTCTGTTCTCTGTCTCTAAAACTGTGCTACATTCTCTGTCATTTCTTCTAGCCCATCATTCCTTTAACTAATCCTGTGTAAGTCTGAGGGTCTTTAGTATTTGTTGTACTCAATTTTTGCATTTTCATTTCTTTTGTTTGGTTCTAACTACTTTTAATAACAGACATTTAATGGCCTTTAATGTTTTGTGGGAATTCACCCAAAAGCTTGAGAGATTTAGCCATTTTAAATAGAACAACATCATTTTTCTCTTAAAACACTCATAATTACATTGAATCCTTATACCACCCTATTTTTCTGCAGATCATTTATAAAATGACTTTTAAATGTAAGTGACAAGAGAATGGAGTGGATACAGCTGGTAGGCTTTGTGTGTTTCCTGATATTCTCTGAATTAAATTAATGATTGTTTTAATCTCAGTAGTTATGTTTTTCTAAAGATCTCATTTTCCATTCTCTCCTTTTATTGTCCTTTGCTGCTTGATTATTTTTGTGTTTCATTTCATTTTTTATTTTTAAAATTAAAAAATATTTATTTAAGTATTTTTTTTAACTTTTATTAATAACACTTTATTCATTTTGTATCCCCCCATAAGCCCCTCCCTCCTCCCCTCCCGGCCCCACCCTCCCCCGCTTTCTGCATGCATGCCCCTCCCCAAGTCCACTGACAGGGGAGGTCCTCCTCTCCTTCTTTCTGATCTTAGTCTATCAGTTCTCATCAGAAGTGGCTGCATTGTCAGGGTTCTAGGTTTTCTCCACAAATAGTCCTTGGTTGGAGTATGAGTCTCTGGGAAGTTCCCTGTGTTCAAATTTTCTTGTTCTGTTGCTCTCCTTGTGGAGTTCCTGTTCTCTCCAGCTCTTACTATTTCCCACTTCTTACATAAAATTCCATTCACTCTGCCCATCAGTTGGCCATCAGGCTCAGCATCTGCTTTGACAGTCTGCATGGCAGAGGCTTTCAGGGGCCCTCTGTGGCAGGTTCTGAGGTTGTTTCCTGTTTTCTTCTTCTGGCTTTCAGAATCCCTCTGTAGCAGGTTCCTAGGTTATTTCCTGTTTTCTTTTTCTTCTGATGTCCATCCTCTTTGCCTTTCAGGATGGGGATTGAGCATTTTTAGTTAGGGTCCTCTCTTTTGCTTAGTTTGTTTAGATGTACAGATTTTAGTGGGGTTATTCTATGTTGTATGTTTATATGAGTGAGTATATACCATGTGTGTCTTTAGGCTTCTGGGACAACTCACTCAGGATGATCCTTTCCAGGTCCCACCATTTACATGCAAATTTCATGATTTCCTTATTTTTCATTGCTGAGTAATACTCCATTGTATAGATGTACCACAGTTTCTGCATCCATTCTTCAGTTGAGGGGCGTCTGGGCTGTTTCCAGCTTCTGGCTATTACAAATAAAGCTGCTACAAACATGGTTGAGCAAATGTCCTTTTTGTGTACTTGAGCCTGTTTTGGGTATATTCCTAGGAGTGGTATGGCTGGATCTGGAGGAGGTGCTATTCCTAGTTGTCTGAGAAAGCACCAGATTGATTTCCAGAGTGGTTGTACAAGTTTACATTCCCACCAGCAGTGGGAAAGGGTTCCCCTTTCTCCACAACCTCTCCAGCATGTATTGTCACTTGAGTTTTTCATCTTGGCCATTCTGATGGGTGTAAGGGGAAATCTCAGGGTTGTTTTGATTTGCATTTCCCTAATGGCTAATAAGGTTGAGCATTTCTTTAAGTGCTTTTCTGCCATTCGATATTCCTCTACAGAGAATTCTCTCTTTCGCTGTGTTCCCCATTTTTAAAGTGGATTACTTGGTTTGCTGCTTTTTAGCTTCTTTAGTTCTTTATATATACTGGATATGAGTCCTCTGTCAGATAAAGGGTTGGTGAAGATTCTTTCCCAATCTGTAGGCAGTGGCTTTGTTTTGATGACGGTGTACTTTGCTTTACAGCAACTTTTCAATTTCATGAGGTCCCATTTATTGATTGTTGCTCTTAGAGCCTATGCTGTTGGTGTTCTGTTCAGGAAGTTGTCTCCTGTGCCAATGAGTTATAGGGTATTCTTCACTTTTTTTCTAACCGATTTAATGTGTCTGGTTTTATGTTGAGGTCTTTGATCCACTTGGATTTCAGTTTTGTGCAGGGTGATAAGTATGGATCTATTTTCATTTTTCTACATGTAGACATCCAGTTGGACCAGCACCATTTGTTGAAGATGCTATCTTTTCTCCATTGTATGGTTTTGGCATCTTTGTCAAAAATCAGGTGTCCATAAGTGTGTGGGTTTATTTCTGGGTCTTCGGTTAGGTTCCATTGATCCACCATTCTGTTTCTATGCCAGTACCATGCAGTTTTTATAACTGTTGCTATATAGTACAGCTTGAGATCAGGGATGGAGATACCTCAAGAAGATCTTTTATTGTAGAGGATTGTTTTAGCAATTCTGGGTTTCTTGTTATTCCATATGAAGTTGAGAATTTTTCTTTACAGGTCTGTAAAGAATAGTGTTGGCAATTTGATGGGAATTGCATTAAATCTGTAGATTGCTTTTGGTAAGATGGCCATTTTTACTATGTTAATCCTGCCAAGCCATGAGCATGGGAGATCTTTCAATCTTCTGATATCTTCTTCTAATTCTTTCTTCAGAGACTGGAAGTTTTTTTCATACAAGTCTTTGATTTGCTTGGTTAGGGTTACACCAAGGTACTTTGTGTCATTTTTGGCTATTGTGAAGGGTGTTGTTTCTCTAATTTCTTTCTCAGCCCTTTTGTCTTTTGTATACAGGAGTGCTACTGATTTTTTTTTAATTGACTTTGTATCCGGCCACTTTGCTGAAGGTGTTTATCAGCTGTAGGAGTTCCCTGGTAGAGTTTTTGGGTTCACTCATGTATACTATCATATCATCTGCAAATAGTGATAATTTGACTTCTTCCTTTCCCGTCTCTATCCCATTGATCTCCTTCAACTGTCTTATTGCTCTAGCAAGGACTTCCAGCACTATGTTGAAGAGATATGGAGAGAGTGGGCAGCCTTGTCTTGTCCCTGATTTCAGTGGGATTGCTTTAAGTTTCTCTCCGTTTAGTTTGATGTTGGCTATAGGCTTGCTGTATATCGCCTTTACTATGTTTAGATATGTGTCTTGTATCTGTGATCTCCCCAATACTTTTTTTTATTATTAATTAGACTTTATTCATTTTGTATCCCCCCCATAAGCCCCTCCCTCTTCCCCTCCCGATCCCACCCTCCCTCCCCTTTCTGCATGCATGCCACTCCCCAAGTCTACTGATAGGGGAGGTTCTCCTCTTCTTTCTGATCTTAGTCTATCAGTTCTCATCAAAAGTGGCTGCATTGTCCTCTACCGTGGCCTGGTAAGGCTGCTCCCCCCTCAGGGGGAGGTGATCAAAGAGCAGGCCAATCAAATTTTATCAGAGGCAGTCCCTCTTTCCATTACTATGTAACCCACTTGGACACTGAACTGCCATGGGCTACATCTGTGCAGGGGTTCTAGGTTATCTCCACGAATAGTCCTAGGTTGTAGTATAAGTCTCTGGGAAGTTCCCTGTGTTCAAATTATCTTGTTCTGTTGCTCTGCTTGTGGAGTTCCCGTCCCCTCCAGCTCTTACTATTTCCCACTTCTTACATAAAATTCCATTCACTCTGCCCATCAGTTGTCCATCAGGCTCAGCATCTGCTTTGACAGTCTATACTGCAGAGGCTTTCAGAGGCCCTCTGTGGCAGGTTCCAAGGTTGTTTTTTGTTTTCTTCTGGCTTTCAGAGGCCCTCTGTAGCTGGTTCCGAGGTTGTTTCCTATTTTCTTTTTTTAAACATGAATGGATGTTGGATTTTGTCAAATGCTTTTGCAGCATCTAGGGAGATTATCATGTGGGTTTTTTTTTCTTTCAGTTTGTTAATATGGTGGATCACATTGATGGATTTCTGTATATTGAACCACCCCTGCATAACCTGGGATGAAGCCTACTTGGTCATAGTGGATAATATCTTTGATGTGTTCTTGTATTCGGTTTGCAAGTATTTTGTTAAGTATTTTTGCATCAATGTTCATAAGGGAGATTGGCCTAAAATTCTCTTTCTTTGTTGAGTCTTTGTGAGGTTTAGGTACCAAGGTGACTGTGGCTTCATAGAATGAGTTTGGTAATATTTCTTCTGTTTCTATTTTGTGGAATAGTTTGAAGAGAATTGGAGTTAGCTCTTCTTTGAAGGTCTGGTAGAATTCTGCGCTGAAGCCATCTGGTCCTGGGCTTTTTTGGATGGGAGATTTTTGATGACTGCTTCTATTTCTTTGGGGGATATAGGACTATTTAGTTTATTTACCTGGTCCTGATTTAGCTTTGGTAAGTCAAATCGATCAAGAAAATTTTCCATTTCATTTAGATTTTCAAATTTTGTGGCATATAGACTTTTGAAGTAAGTCCTAATGATTGTTTGGATTTCCTCAGTGTCTGTAGTTATGTCCCCCTTTTCATTTGTGTTTTGTTGATTTGGGTGGTGTCTCTCTGCCTTTTAGTTAGCTTGGCTAAGGGTCTGTCGATCTTGTTGATTTTCTCAAAGAACCAGCTCTTGGTTTCATTGATTCTTTGAATTGTTTTATTTGTTTCTAATTGATTGATTTCAGCCCTGAGTTTGATTATTTCCAGCCATCTACTCCTTTTTGGTGTGTCTGCTTCTTCTTTTTCTAGGGTTTTTAAGTGCGCCATTAAGTTGCTTGAATGAGCTGTCTCGAATTTCTTCTTGAAGGCACTTAATGCTATGAACTTTCCTCTTAGCACTGCTTTCATTGTGTCCCACAAGTGTGGGTATGTTGTGTCTTCATTTTCATTGAGTTCTAGAAAGGCTTTAATTTCTTTCTTTATTTCTTCCCTGACCCAGCTGTCATTTAGTAACAAGTTGTTCAGTTTCCATGTGTGTGTAGGTTTTTTGCTATTTCTGTTGTTGTTGAAGTCCAGCTTTATTCCATGGTGATCAGACAAGATACAGGGGATTATTTCAATCTTCTTGTATCTGTTGAGGCTTGCTTTGTGACCAACTATATGGTCTATTTTAGAGAAGGTTCCATGAGGTGCTGAGAAGAAGGTAAACTCTTTTTTGTTTGTCTGTAAAGTTCTGTAAATGTCTGTGAGGTCCATTTGATTCATGACCTCTGTCAGAGATATTGTTTCTTTGTTTAATTTCTGTTTTGTTGACCTGTCCTTTGTTGAGAGTGGGGTGTTGAAGTCTCCCACTATTAATGTGGTTTAAATTTTGTCAATGTTATATCTCCCACTATATATGTGGTTTAAATTTTAGCAATGTTTCTTTCACAAATGTGGGTGCTCTTGTATTTGGGGCATAGATGTTCAGGATTGTAATGTCTTCTTGGTGGAATTTGCCCTTGATGAGTATGAAGTGTCCTTCCCCATCTCTTTTTATTAATTTTAGTTGAAAGTCTATTTTATCAGATATTAGAATAGCTACTCCTGCTTGTTTCTTGGGTCCATTTCCTTGGAAAGTGTCTTCCAACTTTTTACCCTCAGGTAATGTCTATCTTTGTGCCTTAGGTGTGTTTCTTGTATGCAACAGATTGCTGGGTTTTGTTTACGTATCCATTCTGTTAATCTGTGTCTTTTTACTGGAGAGTTGAGTCCATTGATGTTGAGAGAGATTAGTGACCAGTGGCTGTTAGATCCTTTGATTTTGATGTTGGCTGTGGTCATAAGGTTGTGTGCTTGGTTGCTTTTTGTTTTACTGTAGTAAGATTAATTATTTCCTGTGTTTTCTTGACAGAAGCTAATTTTCTTGGGTTGTATTTTCCCTTCCAGTGTCTTCTGTAATGCTGGATTTGTGTGTAGGTATTGTTGAAATTTGTTTTTGTCATTGAATATCCTGTTTTCTCCGTCCATGAGGACTGAAAGCTTTGCAGGGTATAGTAGCCTGGGCTGACATCTGTGTTCTCTTAGGGTCTGCATGATATCTGTCCAGGCCCTTCTGGCTTTCATAGTCTCTGTTGAAAAGTCAGGTGTGATTCTAATGGGTTTGCCATTTTATGTTACTTGGCCTTTTTCCCTTGCAACTTTTAGCATTTTTTCTTTGTTCTGTATACTTACTGTTTTGATTATTATGTGGCAAGAGGATTTTCTTTTCTGGTCAAATTTGTTGGGTGTTCTGTAGGCCTCGTGTATTCTTTGGCTTCTCCTTTAACTTGGGGAAACTTTCTTCAATGATTTTGTTGAAAATATTTTCTGGGCCTTGGAGAAGGGTGTCTTCTTTTTCCTCTATACCTATTATTCTTAGGTTTTGTCTTTTCACATTGTCTTGGATTTCTTGGATGGTCTGTGTTAGGAATTTTTTTGGATTTAACATTTTCTTTGACAGATACATCGATTTCTTCCATTGTATCTTCTACACCTGAGATTATTTCTTCCATCTCTTGTAGTCTGTTGGTTATGCTTACCTCTGTAGTTCCTGTTTTCTTGCCTAAATTCTTCCTCTCCATTATTTCCATTTTATTTCATTTTTAAGCATTCCACAGAGAGTTTTATTTCACATATGAAGGAAGCCCTTGTTGTCTAAAATTGTTCATGTTGTTTCTGCTTTCACTCACAGTGAATTTCAGTTGTAGCTGCTGTAATATTTAAAGAAGAGTACTGGAGATATGGCCTAAGTGCTTGCCACATAAATGTGAGGACCACAGTTCAGACCCCCCCACAGACAGTACCCCCAAAAGCTGGCAGGGACCTGGTGGCCAACTTGTAATCCCAGTACTCAGGAGGCAGGGACAGGGTATCTTGGGATAGAGCAGTTATCTAGGCCAGCTGAGTCTGCTGAGCTCCAAATTCAGAGTGAACCTACCTCGATAAATGAAAAAAATGTGACCAAGGAACAAATGTGAGGCAAACTCTGTCTTCCATATGCATGTACAAACATATGCTCATTGACATAACATGCACATTCTACATACACACACACAAACACACAAGAACACAAGAACACACACATGGACACATGTATAAATGTGGGAAAGAAGAAGGACTATGTAAAGGATACTTTTGTTTTGGGTTTTTTTGTTTTGTTTTGTTTTGTTTTGTTTTAATCACATTTCCTTACTTCTTGTACATGTGGTGTTCAGAGGACAACCTGCAGGGCTTGTTTCTTTCCTTCCAGTCTGTGGGTCCGAAGTACTGAATTTATGACATCATGTTGGGCTGCAAGTGTACGTACTTACACTTGCCTGCCCTCTGTGGAGTATACTTCTTTGCTTGTCTGTAGGACTTGCTGATTTGGTCCCTTCAGTTTATTTGTTGTCTCAAGCAGAATCCAGAAATCTGAGGCTGAAGACTTGCAGCCTTGGTTCTGTCCCTGCCTCTATTTCCCACTGCAGCATTGCTCCCAGATAAATACCTCTTTTCAAGCTCATGGTGCTGAAAACTTTCATGTCTGGTGCTTTCAGGAAAGCAGTTAAACTTTTAAATTCTAGATGTTTCCCACTTCAGAAACCCCTTCCCAGCATAAATCCACACCTACAGAAAATAGAACTGCATGTTGTAGCAGAACCTCTGTGGTGCAATCTCCCTTAGAACAGTTTAATATAAAATCTTAAGAAACCAGTGTCCTGAGCTATGGCTGGCTGTGTCATCCAGAAAGCCAGATGGAGGCTATGATTGTCACAGAGTATTGGAAGAGACTGCTGTCAACCACCCAGGCCCGTGGAGGGAACAGCCAAGGGCAGGGAGCATCTTGCTTTCGTTCTGTGTGTGCTTATCTCCATTGTAGAGACATCTCGGAATGCCTGTACCAGGCTATATGAGAGCCTGATGGCAAATTACTCTTTCGGTGCCCCATATGGTTATGTGAAATTGTGACACCCTCAGAATGGAATCTGTAGTCCCAATGAGTTGAACTAAAATACTAACCATTCTTTATTTTACATTGCCTACATGAAGCAATGCTTTGTAATTATCCCTGAGATTATCTGTCTTATCTTTACTTATATTTATCTTTTCAAATACTCTTTCCAATAGCTTTTTTACTGCTGGTTTCTGAATAAAAACTGTACCCAAAGCTGCCTGTCTGTAAATTTAGTTTTTGTGCAGTCTCTACTGTGTGCTGAATGCACCCTTTCATGCATGCTTTTTGTCCCTCAGTAGTGCTCCTTAGTAACAGTGTTATCCACATTTATATGTGTCTAATTTAGTTTGTGTTTTATGTATTGGATAAAGGGTATATCACAGCATGTATAGAAGTCAGACAAGAACTCCCAGGAGTGGCTTTCTCCTTTTGCCATTTGAGTTCTGGGGACCAAACTCAGGGCTCCATGCTTGATGACAATGCCTTTGCTTGCTCAGCTGTGAGGGCTGGTGAGCCCTGTATATTTTGAGTGATGGCATTTTAAAACATGCTGCCAGTTTTTTTTTTTAATCCTGTTCCTCATTCTCACCTTTATGTTAGCAGCTTCTAGGTAGAATGTATGATATAATTTGACGGGTATGTACACTCACCTCAGCCCTTTATTACATTAGTGCCTAATATGGCTCAGGGTTATGCCTCGCTCACAATTCTCAATGCTGCATAATTCTTACTTATTTGATTTACAGGCCTGCAGATCCTCTACCACCTCCCTCCTAGGTCATGTATCCACATAGCAGGGCTGCAGCTCATGTGCCCTCCCCTGGAACATTAACTTTATAAGAGGCATTAAGGGAGAAAAATAAGTCTTGACATGCTGTTAAAGAGCCAGTCACTAGTGTGCTCAAGCCCTTCTGTAGAACTGAGGTGTGACTTAGTATAAATCATCCTCACAGCAAGTGTCTGAGGTTGCGCACTGAAAGTCCCCCCTGGTTCCTTATGTAAGTTGCTCACCTTTATAAATGACAAGGAAAGGAAAATTAAATTTCTTATGGTTTAGCCAGTCTTGTTGGTCTTTCAAATTTATCCTAAGGAAACAGGCCAGCACCATTTAAAATACAAATAAAAAAGTTGTGAGCAAGATGATGCCCAGTGAGGCTCTTTCTGTAATGGGGAAAAGATGGGCACTAGAGAAATGACTGATGTGTCAGTAAATAAAGAGGTGGCAACTTGACAGACTGTTCTAGACATGCAAGTTAATAGTGATAGAAACCTGGAGGAAATTCTGATCCATACCAAAGCAAACAAAACAGATAATAGAACTGAGCTTGCTCAGCCATCTTAGCATGACAGTTCTGTGGATGGATGGACACAAAGAAGACAAACTTGTAGGAAGGAAAGGAATTGTGTTAGCCTTGGGATTTCAAGGTAGTTTTATTCTTGTAAAGTATTCCCCTTCAGTGTCACTTCATGGTTTTCACAGCAAATGTGCAATTTTTTAAAAGAGTGAGAAAAGAGATATGTGAACAAATACAGACCGTGTTGGGTGCCTCACAGGGAGGGCTTCCTGGAGAGGGAGACAGGGTGTTTTAAAGGGGCAGCTCTTGCAGAGAAGGAGGATGAGATCATTCCTGGGTTCTCTTTTTCATTACTGCTCACAGGCTTCATCTCTACTCACCATCAGGACCCAGCACCAATTTTCTCTCTTCCTTGAACCCTTCCCATAGGTCTGCTTCAGCCAGAGATCCTGATGTGTGGGCTCACTCTCTTGGCTCACTAAATAATTCTTTACCGTTGTCCCCACCAATTTATCCATACTTTTTGTGGTTCTCCAGGGAAGCCACTTTTGTGATCTCCACCTTATCACACCATTGCCCTGTCTGAAGGATCCTAATTTCATTATTAATTTTGATCATATTTATTTGAATTTTGGTGTACCTCCTCACTTTGATTCTCCAATATCAGCTACTGGCAGGGCAGCTGTGTTATACTTTGCATGTTCAGTTTTGCTGTGGACTCTGTGTTGATTCCTCGGTTGTTTATTGATGGAAAGGTACTATAGCTCTGTGTCAGCTTTCCCCCACGTGAGGGACAGTTTTTCAGAGGTTGGTCCATGAAATGGTGATGTTGAATGTTGCCAGACACTTAGGAAGTTGGTCCTATGAGAGATGCTTAGATAAGTCACAGCACACTGTCAAAGGGGATTATGGCTGCCCAGCCATTTCTTCTCTTTCTTCTAGCTTCCTAGTCCTTCGATGAGCACTTTACCCTGCCACATGATGCTCACCGTTGTCATTCTGCAACCCCACGAAGATCCTAGAGTAATGAGTTCAAAGAGAAATGCCCCATCATAAAGCAACAGACCCATCCTGTCTTAGACAAGACCCCCTGAAACTGTGAGCTAAATAAAATGATCTTTTAAAATTTTTTTTATTTATTACAATTTATTCACTTGTATTCCAGCTGTAGCCCCCTTTGTCATGTCCTCCCAATCCTGCCCTCCCTCCTTCATCTCCTCCCGTGCCCCTTCCCCAGGCCACTGATAGGGGAGGTCCTCCTCACCTTCCATCTGACCCTAGCCTATCAGGTCTCATCAAGACTGGCTGCGTTGTTTTCCTCTGTGGCCTGGTAAGGCTACCCCACATCAGGGGGAAGAGGTCAAAGACCCAGTCACTGAGTTCATGTCAGAGCCATCCTTGTTCCCCTTTCTAGGGAACCCACTTGGATACTGAGCTGCCATGGACTACATCTGTGCAGGGGGTCTAGATTATCACCATGCATGGTCCTTGCAGTATCAGTCTCAGAAAAGACTCCTGAGCCCAGATTTTTTGGTTCTGTTGCTCTCCTTGTGGAGTTCCAGTCCCCTCCAGGTCTTTCTATCTCCCCCTTCTTTCATAAGATTCCCTGCACTCTGCCTAAAGTTTGGCTATGAGTCTCAGCATCTGCTTTAATACCCTGCTGTCTAGAGTCTTTCAGAGGCCATCTGTGGTAGGCTCCTGTCTTGTTCCTTGTTTTCACCCTCTTCCCATGTCTATCCTATTTGCCTTTCTGAATGATGATTGAGCATCTTACCCAGGGTACTTCTTCTTGCTTAGCTTCTTTAGGTGTACAGATTTTAGTATGATTATCCTATATTATATGTCTAATATCCACTTATAAGTGAGTATATACTATGTGTGGTCCTTCTGCTTCTGGAATATCTCACTCAGGATGATCTTTTCTAGTTCCCACCATTTGCCTGCAAATTTCATGATTTCCTTGTTTTTAATTGCTGAGTAATATTCCACTGGATATCTACATGTAGAAAAATGCAAATAGATCCATATTTATCACCCTGAACAAAATTAAAATCCGAGTGGATCAAAGACCTCAAAATAAAACCAGACACACTAAACCTGTTATAAGGAAAAGTGGGGAAGATCCTTGAACTCATTGGCACAGGAGACAACTTCCTGAACAGAACACCAACAGCACAGGCTCTAAGATCAACCTCACGGGACCTCATGAAACTAAAATGCTTCTGTAAAGCAAAGGACACTATTGTCAGAACAAACAGCCTATGGACTAGGAAAGGATCTTCACCAACCCTATATCTGACAGAGGGCTAATATCCAGAAAATATAAAGAACTCAAGAAGTTAAACAGCAACAAATCAAGTAACTCAATTAAAGATGGGGTACAGAGCTAAACAGAGAATTCTCAATAGAGGGATATCGAATGGCTGAAAAACAATTAAAGAAGTGCTCAACATCCTTAGTCATCAGGGAAATGCAAATCAAAACAACCATGAGATTTCACCTTATACCCATCAGAATGGCTAAGATCAAAAACTCAAGTGACAATACATGCTGGAGAGGATGTGGAGAAAGGGGAACCCTCCTCCATTGCTGGTGGAAATATAAATTTGTACAACCACTTTGGAAATCAATCTGGAGCTTTCTCAGACAATTAGGAATAGTGATTCCTCAAGATCCAGCTATACACTCGTAGGCATATATCCAACCATGTTCTTTATTTGTAATAGCCAGAATCTGGAAACAACCCAGATGTCCCTCAATTGAGGAATGGATACAAAAATTATAATAAAATGATCTTTTTTGTAAGTTTAGTAGCTCAGTATTTTGATACTAATGTAAATCTGACCAGCTCAGGTAGGCACCTTTTTTTTCATCTCCTCGTCAATCTGCACAGCCTTCAGCATCTAAAACAGTACTATTTCCATA
>NW_026596034.1:264910-345507 GCF_907164565.1 Psammomys obesus
GAGGGGGAAGCAGCCTTACCAGGCCACAGAAGATGACAATGCAGCCATTCCTGATGAGATCTGATAGACTAAAATCAGAAGGAAGGAAAATAGGACCTCCCCTATCAGTAGACTTGGGGAGGAGCATGTATGAAGAAGGGGGTGGGAGGGTGGGATCAGGAGTGGAGGAGGGAGGGCTTATGGGGGGATACAAAGTGAATAAAGTGTCATTAATAAAAAAATCTTATCTAGAAAAAGCTAACGGAGACAGGGATGCTGAGAAGAAGCACTCTTCCTTAGGAAAAAAAAAGGCAGACCTATAAATGCAATGTCACATTTAAAAAAGAAATAGAAGGGACTGGAGAGACGTCTCAGCAGTTAAGAGCACTTGCTGCTCTTGAAGAGGATACAGGTTTGATTCCCAGCACCTACATGGGCAGCTCACCTGTAACCCCTTGCCCATAGCAACTTCTGTCAGCGCACTGCACACACACACACACACATATGTGTACATACACAAACATACACTCGCACACACATATATACGTGCACTCATACACAGCATACCTGTTCACACACTCATACACACATGCTCATACACACATACACACAACACACACATAGAAACAGACACATACACAGACATACATACATATACATTCATGCATACACATACATACACATGCACACACATGCACACATACACACATGCTTTTTCACACACACTCACACTCATACATGCATGCACATGCACACACATCCACACCTCCACATAAATGTATACACAAACACACACATACATGTAAAAAAATTTAAAGTTTTTTTTCCCAAGGAAAATAGAATTCAGTGCTTATTCCAGTAATTAGGACAGCAACCAGTCTGTAATCTCTCATAGAGTCAACCACTCTAAATATCACTGCTTATGCTCTGATAAGGAATAATATAAATAATGAGAGATGATCTCTAGTAAGCTCCAAGTCAAAAGCCAAGAAACCTAGTAGTCAAATAAAGAATAATAATTTTAAAAAGTTGTGTGGCTGGAGATGGCTTAGCTGTTAAGTGCACTGGCTCTTCCCAGGGACTCAGGTTCATTTCCCAGCACGCATGTGACAGCTCACACCTGTCTGTAACTCCTGTTCCAGAGGACTTTCACACAGACATACATGCAGGCAAAACACCAATGCACATGAAATAAAAAAAAAATGGAAAACTTTAAATGAGCATTCTATGACCTGAAGCAATTTTGAACTAAGGGTGTTTTAGGGTAGGATAAGTTTTATTACAATTAGGAAATGCATCTCTTTGGTGGGGCTATGGTCGTGGAGTACTATATTGTGAATGCTTTCTTTTCTTTTCATTAAATGTCTGAGCTAGTGTTAACAATGTTTCTCTGATAACTTTGTGACCACCTCACAATAGAGAGTTACTATCTAACCAACCAATGATATGCCTTCATACAGCCCATTATTCCAAATGAGGGGGCCATTGTTCAAAGCCCCTAGAGATCTGTTGAATATACAGCTAGCCCCATTACCAAAAGGTTCTCAAGGTACTTTTGTTTTGTTCACCATACAGAAGATAAAACCCAAGTTCTAAGTTTGGTATTTTCAGAGAGCTGTTATCTGTTCCTCAGCTGTCATGGTCGCCTCATCTCTTGTTTAGTCATTGGGCAATTTTGCAAGTGCTTGCTGTATGCCAAAGACAACCATAGAATGCAGCAGTGGGAGAGGGCAGGCACTGCTCTGCATGCAAGCTTTAAACTACATCTCCCGAGGGTGGAAAGGGAGGCTGTACTTTTACTTGTTCCTCATCCCTCTCTGTGGATATTTTTAGAAGCCTCCACATACACTTCCTGTATGTACTTGTACAGATTTAAGACTCTCTGAGCCCTAGAAGCTAGGCTGCCATGTTATTCTGCCCCTCAGTTCCTCATTCCTTCTACCACCACCAACTGCCCTTGATCATTCTGGATGTTATTCAAACAGAGCTTCAAAACTACAGCTCTTCCTTGGACTTCCAATGGTGCTCTCTTCTTTAAATTTCCTTATCCTCCAGGCGTGGTCTCAATGATTGACATAATGGCTTGCACTCCAGCAAGTCCTAAAGGACATTTTATTAAATGGAAAAATGAGACCATGAAAACATCTTGGAAAATTGTTCCCCGGTTACCAAAGACATCAGTTTACTCTTAATGTTTTACAGTCTTTATTTCTTGACTCTAAGCTTGTATTTACACCACCAGACATTACCTATGCATCATGATGAGTGTCATGTGGACTGTGCCTCCCAGGCTTGTAAAGGAGTTGAATGGGCAAAGGGCATCACTGCAGGTAGGCAGAGTAATTAATGAGGGTCTCTGCCTCATGGTACTGTGTTCTTATAACTAATATGCCTGTCAAAACATTAGTAATATTTGATTAATATTAGTAATTCATATTCATTTACCACTTCAGCATTTGGAAACATGCATGTTTTCCTCCAGTGCTCTTAAGTGCATTGCTCGCTTGCATCCTTTTCCCTCAGGCCTCCACTAAGCATTCTGTAACCTTTTTCTCAGGCTGTATGAGAATTCCTCTGCTCATGACATTGGTGAGCAGCAGAAAGGAGCTTTGACATAGAGCCTGTCACAGGCTGCCTCACACCAAGAGGATCTGTAACCTCACAAATGTCACTTCCTCCACTCCTTGGAGGCAGAGCTCCTGAGAAATTTGTATTAAATGTCTCCATCTGAGCTTTCATTCTTCACTTAGCAAAACTGAAACTCTATCCTGATTGAACAGCAGCCCATCCTTCCTCCACCCCCAGACCCGAATACTACTCTACCATTCTACTTTTTGTTTCTGCCATTTAACGATTTTGTATACAATGTTTATCTTGTGACTAGATACTGTCGCCCAGTATAATGTCAGGTTTCATCTGTTCTGCAATGATGTAGCAGTATTTCCTTCCTTTGTAAGACTAGATCATTTATCATATAATATTCCTTCCTATGTATATGATGATTTTGGTTACCCATCATCCAAAGATGAATATTTGGTTAATTTTATGTCTTGGATACTATGAACAGTGGTACAATGAACCTCTGCTACTGCTGATATCTATTTGAGAACTTGCTTCCATTCTTCTGGACATTTGCTGTCATAATTTATAAAGAAATTGTGTTTTGTTGGCATAACCAATGATTTCAAGTATCATCAGGGTTAATCATTTCATAAAGTTATCCAGCCTCTCTTAAATCAATGATAATAGTAAGGAGAGTTATTGTCAACTCCTTATACTCGAACACATTAGTAAGAAACACCATATTCCTTATTGCTTAGTATACCCATGCATTAAGTGCTAATTGGTTTAAATCTGATTAAACTTAACCAGGGTTGGAGGTGGTGTGCAAGAAATTTGTTTGACCAAAGATCTAGTAGGCTTAAATTTAAGTGCTACAAAGAATGCCTGGTTTACCGATGTAGCCCTCCTCATGGTGCATAACAAAATTATCAACCATCTCAGTAGAGAAGGTCATCTGGAAATTGCATGGAATGGCATGTAACAGAGCCCATTTTCTGTTAAAAACAATCAGTGAAATGGCATATTCAGTAGCTAGCATGCAATCCAGGTGAAATGTTTGCTTTTAAAAAAAGAGATACATGCTTTCTGTGGTTTCTACATAATTGTTCATCACATAGAATATCAGTGTGTTCACACATTATATATAGTTGGCTTCTCCATTAAAATGCAGGTAGGTCATGGGTCCTTGCAGGAAGAGCTGTGAAAAACATTGAGGTCATCCATTCTTAGAATCATCTGCTTCCTGAGCCTGAGAAAGGAAGTAATCGTTAATGAGTGCTGCATAGCTCTGTGTGGAGGGTATGTGTGTGTACATATCCACAAGGGCTTACATGTGTAAGCACATGCATGCAGAGACTAGAGTCTGATATCACATGTCTTCCTCTATTATGGTCTACCTTATTTTCTGAGACAGAATCTTTCACTGAATCTGGAACTCTGACGGGAAACAGTGGCTGACCAGCCTGCTCCAGAGCCACCCAGTCTACCTCGCCAGCAGCGTGGTTTCAGGCTGCCACACCCTGCTTTTCCCAGGAACGCTGGGGATCAAACTCAGATCATCTTGCTTGAGCAGCAAGCACTTACTGAGTCATGCTGCTGTGGCTGGATATTTGTGATTGCTCATTTCTAGATATTTCTGAAATTAACATCACTGTATCAAAAAAAGCCCCCTAACCAGTCTGTTGCCTCTTAGAACATGGAGTTTGCCGACAGGTTTTAATTGAAAATGATATTGTTTTTACTATTGGAAAGCATGAATAAACAAAATGTCAAAATTACCCTTGAGGATTGTATAAGTGTGCTAAAATTAAGAAAAAAAATACTGTATTCCTTATACTGAGACTAGCATTTAGAACATCAAGCAAGCAACAGCTGGTACTGGGAAATAAGTTGAAGCCTTCCAGTCTTCATATAACCAAAGCAGCTGAGAGAGCAGAGCTGTACCAGTGACCCTTCACCTATTTTGTTTTTCTTTTTATTCCAACGTTCCCAACTGACAGTAAAATTCATACTCCATTTGCCTAATGGACCATAAGGCTGGAATTTCCTAAGGGCATTGTCTATAACAGTTATGGCAGGCTTCCAGAACTTTTCAGGAGGGAACAGGCTTCTCTCTCTCTCTCTCTCTCTCTCTCTCTCTCTCTCTCTCTGTTTCTCTGTGTGTGTCTGTCTCTCTCTGTCTCTGTCTATCTCTCTCTCAAGCTCTCAAGCTGTTGGCAAAATCCAGTCCCCTATTAAATGACTAAAACTAAACCAACTGTTTGGAAACATGCCCCGTCGTCCTACAGAAGGAGGCTAGGAAAGAGCTGGGTAAGTGACAGGGCATCTCTTGTGCTCATACATATAATGGAGATTAATCACCAGGGATTCTAACTAATTTCAGTCACTGCCTCTTGATGAATGTCAAACACGAGCCCACCAGTCTTTGTTCCCTCCTGACATTAGTACATCCAAATGGGTCTGTTGTTTAGTGCTCTACATATAATACGATTAATTCTGCACAGGGGGTTTTTGGTTGCAGCTTGTCCCAGGACCTTGCACACAACACCCAAAGTGATCCCCCAGCAGCATGGTCTGCTCAGCTCTGGAGCATCACCATCTAGCTTTAATTTCCTGCCAGATTTGCTCTGCATTAAATCTGCACCTTAACAGAGCAAAGCTGGTCCAGAATTCTGTGTGTGCACATGCATGTGCATTTTGTAGGCATATGTTTGCAGATGTGCATTATTCTATTTGTCTGTGTACGTGGTGACTAAAGTTCAACCTCAGATGTCCCTGCTCGGGAGATATCCACCTTGTTGTTGTTGGGTGTTTTTTGTTTTTTTAGATTTACTTTAAGTATTTTGCCTTGTGTACATGCACTCGTGTTCCTGTGGAAGCTGTAAGAGGTGTCAGATACTCTGGACCTGGAGCTGAGAAAGTAACCCAATCACTCCAGAGTCAGAGAAGCCCCACCATGACCATGACAGCATTCAACGCTGTCCTGGGATGAATTTTTTCCTGTTGTCTAGTGACTTCATTCTCAAAGCTGGCCAGCTGCTAGAGAGATGACTGCAGCTTCCTAGCTTAAAGCCCTATCAAGGCCCTGTCCTAACACACACAGGGAAATTATCATGTGGAAGGTCTCATTCAGTAATAGCTCCTTTTCCCCCCTCTTTCTCTGGTTTCTAAAATTTGAAAAAATATTTTATTTTTTATTTCACTTAAAGTTTTAGCCTGTATATTTGACCAAGCTATACCACCAGACCAATTGTACTTATTTAAATAATTGATGCTTATTTTAAAAAATTAACAAATTGTCTCTTATTCAGAACACTGAAAAAATCTTTGCCAGAAAAAAAGAAATGTTTCCATGACCACTAAATGATGGTTCACCTAGTTGTGGAACTGTAGGCCATTTTTCTCCCAGTTCATGAATCTTCAAATTGGATCAAAGTCGCTATTTAAGTTGGTTGCTCATATTTAGAATCTTTTCTCCTTTAGATGAATGACTGTATTCAACATTTTAAGTGCTATTTGCCCACTAATTTTTCAGTCTCTGGCTTTTTGTTTGGTTGGTTTTCTCCTTTGTTCTTTGTTTTTTTTACAAGAATTTTTCCAATTTCTTAAATGACATTATTTCAGGGCTATGTATTTTATGGGCTCTCTTTCTCTTACCAGAGCTTCTTGAGGCAGTCTGGTCCTGTTATATGCTCTGTCAGCTAATTCCAAACCAGTATGCAGGTTTCTCATTTGCTTTGTAATTAAGGACCATGAGATTAACATCTGGTGACTTGTAACCAGTGAAACTCCCATGTGCCTGAGGTAGCAGTCTGTCTCCATGTTTTATTTCTGGCCCTGCTTTCTGTGGGGTCTGGGAACAGGTGCACTTGACTCTTTACTTGAATTTCTAACACATGTTCTTAAATTTGACACCCAAGCATAAGTAGGGAGAGACCATATACTTAAATTGTAAGCTTTTGTTTTCTCCTTTCAGAGACAAAGCTACAACTGTCAGCCTCACCCTTTGTCCTCTAGAAGGACAAATTACTGTCCAGAGTTGGTGTTTTTCAGTGGGAATACCATTCTGTGGTCCCATTGCTGATGCAGATCCCAGCTCCAGCTCCTGTCCTGAGCCTTAAGAAGACCCAAGTTTGAGCCTGTGGACGCCATGCTCCACCATGGGCAGGACCAAGCCAATATCTCAGTCACTGCATCCCCTTCTGTCCGGGTTTTAGTTTTCTCTTTCTCTAGAATTTTCCTTACTTTTCTGCAATTGCTTCTTTCCATTACAAGACATATCTGCCACAGTATAGGAAGCATTTCTTCAGATGAGCATCCCCTAATTATTTCACCACAGTTCCAGCAGCTGGGGTTGAGTGCATGTAAAACGAGTGCCAGAATGCATGGAGAAAGCATCTTAACATTCTGGAAGGGTGACAAAAGTAAGCAAAAAGGCAGAAACCTTGGGGGAGGCTGTTTGCTTTTATTGTTCTGTGAGTATACAGACATGCTGTCTGTCCTGAGACCCTTTAGCTCTCTGAAGATGTCAAGGACTTGAAATGCAGAAAGTGAACTGGCTCACTCTGAAGCTATAGAATAGACGGCACAAAGTATTTCAGTAACAATATATGATTTTATATATGCTAATCAAGTAAATTTTCACCAAATTAGTTAATTTCACCAAATTCTTTTTTCTATATCTGCTAGAAAATTTTTAATTCTGTCTGGGCCTCCTCTGTGTCTGTCTAGTGGCCATCTTCATTGTACACAGTAAGTGCACGGTAAATGCTGGGTGAATAAATAAGTAAAGGCAGGTGCTAATGCCTAATTGTCATTACTCTAAAACTTAGTAAATTGTGGGAGTTCTACAGCACCTGCAAAGACTTCTCATGCATAAATATCACAGCTATGGGAAGGTGAGGTGAGAGAGGAGAATTCAGTTCACTGCATGGCAATAAATACACACAAAAAGTGGCTGAGAGAGGGCTAAACACATTCAACAACTGCGATACTAGAACAGCATCTTCAGCAATATTCTTTAGGAAAGTGTCACCCTTTGTGAAGAATGCACTTTCCCTCAGTATTTCCTGGGTCTTGGTCTCTGAGCCGCATTTCGCTCATCCACCGTGTGTGTATTCAAAAAGTGCTTGGAGAAGATGCCACTGGCTCACTCAGAGTGCTTGTTCATTCTCAGGCCTTTCAAATGTGCTTGGCCACTGAATTATTCTCAGATTGGTGAAGGAGCTACACCTGGCAAAGGCAACCACAGACACTCTTTGCTCCCAGCTCTTTGTAGCCCGGAAGCCATTTATGCAACATTTTTAAGGAATTTTGTTTTCTCTTGTCATTCTCTACATTCCTAAGCAACTCGCTAAAGACGCACATATGTTCTTTCTCTAAGAGGGATGTTTCAGGGAGAGGAAAAAGGGAGAAACACCAAGAAAAAAAAAAAAAAAAACAATAGAAGCTCGAAGCGCTGGGGGCTTCCCAAAAACTGGTATCTGACCCACTTGCTGAACAAACATCCTATGAAGGGATCACATACCTCAGTCCGAACTCTGGTGACCTCTGACAGTCCTCACGGCTATTTTTGCATGTGCAAAAAAGTCTTTTCCCATCACACTTTATTTCTGAAAGTTGTCACCACCGTCTTCTTTACACACTTTCCAAATCTTAGTTGTTGTCATTATGACTGTCATTGTCAATGTTGCTGGCACAACCGTCTGCTCAGCTAGGAGAACAGGAGTCACAGCTCTGGGTCTCCTGTCCATTGATTGTGGAGAGCAGTGAGTGAGTGAGCTACACGGATCAGCTGCGGCCTCAGAGCTTCCCCTGTTAGTCTGGCAAGGCACCACAAAATAATTTGTATCCTACATACTTCTCTCATGTTCAGAATATTGATTCCAGGGACCTGGAACAGAGAGGCAGGAGGGACAAAGGAACACCAGGGACAGGACAGAAGAAATAGAAGGGCACCAAGAGGCTTTGGCCTTAGGCATTATGGACAACCTGGTTTATTGTAGTTGGCTTCACCCTGAAGCAAGAGGACAAGCCTGTGTGCCAGGGCCAGAGATGAGGAGACAGGCATATGGACCTAATAGCTGAAGCATATGGAAAGGGAAGCTGCCTCTGAAGTGAATTGTCTGTAACGTTTTCAGATGCTCTTATTCAATCCTTATGCTTAGTTCCAGTTTGCAGCAAGGAATTCTCCATACCTCAGCTTTGATAGTCATAGGAACAAAAGGTCTCAGCAGCCATGTGCAGATTTCATAACCATGCTTCTTCCTTTGCAACCTCTGACCCCAGGCTTCTGGTGCCACTCAGGGGCATTTGTCAGCAGACATGCTCCTTCATTGGAGTGCACTGCCACATTGGAGAGGGGCCAGGTATAGCTCTTACTATTTGATGACCGACAGAAAAAAAAAAAAAAAAAAAACTGTCCTTGAGCAAACTTTATTCAGGTTCCCTGAGCTCTGACAACCAGATGGAGATTTTAAGCTGTGTTCTAGACTGAGGCTTCTCTTCCTTGGTTGTAACAGCCCTAATGAAAGCATGTTCCCAACATTTTAGACACTAGTCAGCCTGACAAAGTCTGGGGTCTTTGACATACTGAACGACAGTGTCCCCTTCTCCTTCAATGTGAAAGGCTCTGTCTGTCTAACCAGCTCTTACCCTACACATTGGTTACTCAACAGAGGCACCGAATGAAAGAGTTTCCATCATGAAGATCTTCTGAAAGAAACACATCATGAAAGATGTCCATGTGCTCTGGTTTTAGCCTGCCTGTCCCTGGGTGCGAGGAGGAGATAGGAAGGGTGTGGCCATCCATAGGGCCTAGACATCTGGTTTACCTTTGAAACCCTATGTCCCTGCTTTGGAAGATAAAGAGAGTCTACCACATTTAGATGTTATAGGGCAATAGGAAGAGACACTACAAACATGCCATCCACAGGAACAGTGTTTCCTGAAGTCATTCATACTCTCTGGAAGGTGTTTCTGGGAAAATCTGGTGGCCCAAACCATCCTGGTCTTCTGGCAGAGAGTAAGCTGGACTCTGAATCTGCTCTCCTCTTAACCTGGTGCCCTGTTCACATAACAGGATCTGTGCTTTGCATCAGGATGTAGAGTTCATCCTACCTGTCTGCATATTATCCAAATGAGGCCCACACCTATTGGGGAAGGGAAAAGAGCGAAGAGGAAACATCTTTAAATATTCCCAGTGGACAAAGATCCATCAAAGTATGCTACAAATAATAGAGCAGGAAAGCCTATCACAAGGTTTTAAAAAACTATAAAACTTATGCTTTTTTGTCATGGACCAATAAGATGAAATAAAATGGGCATTTCCCCCGGAAGTGTCCAAGCGGGTGCGCGCCGAGCGGCTGTTCTCGTCTTTGTCCTTTGTTCCGGGAGTGTTTGTGCTTTGGAGTGGTTTGCGGTGAATGTTCCGGTGGGAAGTTGGTGGGTCAGTCACCTTGGGCCCATTTCCTTTTCTCTTGGCTCTCTGAGCCTCCTTTACTTTCAAGGTTGTCTTGATAATTATGATACTAGGTATGTAAAAGTGTTAAAAAAAAAAGATGAAATAAAACTACAAAAGAAAAATCTTCAGTGAGAAGAAATGAGAGAAGAGCACTGTGTGGATTAGTAAGCTAAATAACTGACATTCTAGAGAAACACTGACTATAAAAAAAATAGACAGGGGATATGATCAAGCAAGGGTTCAAATTCAGGATATGATCAAGTAGAGTTCTAGATATCTAGAACCCACATAAAAAGTGTCTGTTCCGTGGAGTGCAAAATCCCTGGGGTTTACCAGCCAGCCAGGTTAACCATGTCCATGAGCTCTAGGGTTACTGAGAAAACTTATCTCAAAACATACAGTGAACAGTTATTGAGGAAGACACCTAACATGGACCTCTGACCTCCACATGTACACACATGCACATCCATCCTTACATGTGAAGAAGCATACAAAAATGTGTATAAACACAAAAGAAGACGAGAAATTAAGAGAGTGATGTTTGCAGAGCAGGTGAATTTGTGACTGGTGTTCAATGGGCTAACCTTGATTGACAAGCCAAAGTTAGAAATCAACCATAAAATGTGAAACCATTGTCTTCATGTCTTAAAGAGGCCTTCCCTAGAAGTTTGGTAGGTTCTGTTAGAGAAACAAAGAAACAACCTGACTTCTGGAAACACTGATAACTCATATAGCCATTGTTCAGAAATCTTCTTGAAGTGTTTAGCATTAAAGATGCATGCACGTCATTTGCTCAAAGCACACTTGAAAATTTTGGGAGGTTTTCATAAGTGCTTCCAGACTGCGGATATTTAAATCTCAGTTTAGTCCTTAAACACATGCTTCAGTCTGGCAGTGGAGGACAGGAGATGCAATAGAAATGATAATGAAAGTTCAGCACACATTTCTAATCCTTTAAACAGCTCAGTCAAGCTGTCACTATAGGCCTCTAAGAACCATTTATCTGAACTAAGACATGTTCGAAAATATCTCAGTTGGTAGAACGTCCCTCTAACCTGCAGCAAATCCTGGGTTTGATCTCCAACACTGCATAAGCTGGTGTGGCAATGCACACCTGTAATCCCAGCACTCATCAGTTCAGAGTCATCCTTGACAACATAGAAAGTGCAAGGCTACACAAGCCTGGGCTACGCAAGTTTGGAGAAAAGTAGAAAAATGGACAAGAGCAAGTAGCTTTTCTAGAAACTTTGATTTGGATGTTTATCATTTCAATCATTATAAATAAAATCTTTAGAGCCTAGAATCATTTAAAACACTCTATTTGGTTTTGGAATTCTCTCAGAAAAATTCTCTTAAAATAAAGATCTGATTGTTGGTATTCTCCTAAATCTAGTCTTTGGGTCAAAGACTCTTAAGCAGGATGATGATACTTGAGGGAGGAGAGAAAGAAAGAGAAATTATGTAATTAGATTTTTAGTTAAATAAAAATAATGTATATTTATAATAAAATGACCAAGTTAAACTGTGAAAATAACTAAGTCAGTGCCTTTAATCTAGGGTAGCTTTATACAAGAATCTTAGGAAGACAGACTCAGGAAAGAGCCAAGTAAATGGATTTTGGAATCAAAGTGATAATTCTCCCTCTTGAGTGTTTTCCATTTACAATCATAGTGCCATTTAATTTACTTAACATTGTCAAAAGAAATGTTTTTTTTTTTTTGCTTTTTTTTTTTTTACCTACCAAGACTCCATAGAACAGAAACATGTCAGCCATAAATGGCTGAAATTATTTTCTTGACAAGTATATATCATGATTCCAGGTGTCTAACTATTCTGAAAAGAGTAAATTATGACAAGATTAAAAAGAGTCAGAGAAGAATAGAATGAATAGAAGAGTAGAATGAAAGCAGAAAAACAAGGTCTTAGGGGCATGAAAGTACAGTGATACAACAGGGACAGACACATGTCATCATCCATTTGTCAGAAAGCTTAGAATGCAAAGGACCAACAACAAATTCTAAGGAAAATTATGGACTTCATTGGTAATGGCATGCCAGGGTAGGTCTGCCAACTAGAGAGTACACTCACTGTTGTTTAATATTGATGGGGAACTGTGGGGAGAAAACTCAAGAAGAGTGTGCTGAAGGGAGGAGCACGCAGGGACATTCTGTGTTTCCCATGCAGTTTTGATGTGAAAAAACTGCCTTAGAAATTATGTTCTAGTAATGAAGAAAAAATAGGCTCTTGATGACACTATGATCTTAAGCCTATACATGAAAATGACTGTGGTTGATGGCAAAAATTTGAGTGCGAGGAAAGAAGTTGGCTTCAGAGAAATAAGGTTAAGTTCCATTTGAGAGTCTTAATACATGGAGGCATTCAGCAAGAAATTAAAGAGACTGCACTAGATCTTAGTACACAGCAGTGCTAAACTAAATTGATATATGATAATATTGATTTCACAGACAGTATTCATGAGCTGGGCAGAGAGATCATCTAAGTGGTTTCTGATAGTTCATTGGTTGGTGATGCTCTGACCTCCAAGGGGATACTGGTTGTGGGACAGACATTCTGCTCATGTCTGGGGCTGTTGAGTCTCTGGTGGAGCAGATTTTCAAGAAAGAACAAGGAAAGACCTATGGTGGAATGGATGTGTAAAGATGGCAATTTGCACAGGAAACAGAGGTTAGAAGGAGAACCAAGAAATCCCATGGACAGAATCAACGGTGGCAAGAAGAGTTCCAGCAAAAGTCAATTGTCTGCCCACTGCAGAGCTACTGAGCAGAATGAAAGCTAAGAAATGTTCCAGCAATTCAGAAGTTGGGTTGCATTCTCACCCTTGATAGAAGCCTTGAGTGGTGAGACAAGGCAGAGGCTGAGTCAACGCAATTGTTGTCCTGTAGCCACAGAAGCAGAAAGCAGTGACCCACAGGCACACAAAGGTCACGAGAAGATCACTTTACAGTGGGCGGACACTGGAAAGAGAGGAGGAAGTCAAGGAAAAGGTCACACAGACAGGATTGGAAGCAAGGAAGGTGGAGCTGGATTCCAGGTGTTTCTCCTGTGCTGGTGAATGGGGGAGGGGAATCACACTGACAGGTAATGCAGAGACTGGAGTAGAGGAAGAGCAAGTGTTGAAGGAGATAAATATTCACTGGAAGAGAAGGAACACACCAACAGTAGAGTGGCACACACACAGGCACATCTGTAAGCTGGGCCAAGACACACCACATGGGACCCTCAGTTTTCTCGTTAGTAAGTGAGAAACTTTTCAACAGCTTCTTATGTTTTTTTTTTTCAGACAAAAAAAAAATAACATAGAGTAATATCTCTTGTTTCCAGCATTCACCTTTAAAGTGCAGCAGGATAGAGTTGGAAATGTAGCCTGGAATCTGTAGATGAGTCCCTGAGGTTAATTCTGGCACTGGTGCTAGCTTGGCAGTAGTCGCCATCCTTGAGACTCACCCTGAGTTAAGAATACAGAAACTCCAGCTAGAACACTGAAAGAAATTACTGAAGCGCTTCATAAAGGAGACTGGTACAGTAAAGAGGTCTTTGCTTCCTCTTCCCACTAACCTTCTCTTCTTCTCTTTCCTACCTATGGTGGGGGGGGAGTCAGTGGAAAGGAGGTAGAGGCATAAATATCATGAATAAACAAAATACAGAAACCTTATTCTCATGCTTGACTTTCCACAGTTGTAGGAACCTTTGTAATATAAATATAACCTTAGTGCATTCAAGACCTCTGCTGAGGTTTTCCTCAGAGATTCTGAGGTAGTACTCAAGCAGGAGTATTTCTCAATTAGAAGCTCCTGTGAGTTACTGTAAACCCAGCAGGAATTTGCACGTCCCGCACAGCCTCCTTTAAACGGAACACGGGCAGGCCTTGCAATGAGCAGCCCTGCGTGGATTTCCTCCCTTTGCTTGAGAAGTAACAGCACCTAAGATACACAAAGGCTGTGGAGGGCCTTACACTTATGTGTATCAGATCTGATCTGATTTCTGATTGCACAGTTAGGTTGGTGTGTATAATTCATGTGTGTGCATATGTATGCACAGGTTTTTGTGTAGATTAGAAGATAATTTCAACTCTCCTTCTTTGAGTGCTATCAGCCTATGTTATTTCGCTTGTTGTTTTTTTACATTTTGAATTAGGTGTGTGTGTGTGTGTGTGTGTGTGTGTGTGTGTGTGTGTGTGTATCTGTTTGCATACACACATGCACCTGCGCATAGCCATATGGAGGTCAGAAGATGACTCATGGGTATCTGTTTCCTCCTTCTGTCATGTTGGTTCTAGGAATCAAACTCAGGTCATCAAAGATGGGGACAGGAGCACTCCGAGCCTTCTTGCTGGCTCAGACCTAAATTTAGTTTTTGAGACTGAGGCTCTCACTGGCTTGTAACTCACCAAGTAGGCCAGCCTAGACTGGTCAGTGATCCCAAGGGGTCCCCTAGGACTAGGACTACAAGTGTGCCACAGTACTTAGCTTTAAAAAATAGGTTCTGAAAGTTGAGCTTAGTGTATCATTCTTGAAAGACAGAAGAGTTGGTGGATGAGCTGTCTCCCCAGCACTGGATTTTCCCCTACATTGCTTAGCACACACAGACATAAAGACATATAGCCATACACATGGGGTGAAGGGAGACAGAGACTGAGAGACAAGACAGACACACAGAATGTTGCAATAGTACAAAGTGTAAAAGACTATTTCTTTTCCTTTCTTAACCAGCAGTTAGACTTAAGGACAGAGGAACTGATACCTTGCAGCAGCACAAGAAAACAGCTTGAAACAGCAGAGCAGCCTGTCAGCAGCCTCCGGGTACCTGCCTAGGACCTTAGGGATCAGGGAAGGCCTGCCCTGAGGCTGGAAGAAAAAAAGCAGCTGCCTGAGAGTTCTCAGAAGCCCTTTGCAAGCCCTGTGTTGGAATCTGAATTGTCGCTTGCTGAAAGAAAAGATTCTTTATTTTGCAATAATTTCAATATGATTGGAAGTGATTTAGTGAGGAAAAATGATTTCTAAAAAGAAGCTGTACTCATCAAGAATGGGGTTAACTAGAAGTGCAGCTAAAACCTAAGAATGCACTGAAGTCTCAAAGCTCAATTTCATATCAAAAGGGCTCTTTGTTCGTCAGAAGTACATCCTATGATAAGCTTCCAAAATTCCTTTCACTCTAAGGAGATGTTTGTGCACGTGAAACTTGGTGCTCTGTCCTAACACTGAGTTGTATGATCACTGAGTAAAAGAAAGCCACCTCCAGCCTCATTTATGAGTCTTCTGTCTACATGGTGATTAAGAAAGCTGAGGCAAATGTAGCTGAGAGACCTGGAAGGGAAAGACAACAGGTGTTTGTTGAACACTTTGGCACTGTTCCAGGAGCTTTTACATACAAGATTGACTCTGTTCAGCCTTACACACTCAGAACACTGTGCTGTGCCACACGTCCATGTCACTGAGTGATACCCTGTGTGCGCTAGAATTTGCCACTCATACCTGCTTGATCTCAGTGTTTAATGCTTTGATGCACGGCCATGTTGCCTTCCCTGTGTACTATGCTTTTGTTGCTTTGTTTTTTTCTTCACTGTAAGTTCTAGAAGTCATGTTTCTGAGGTGACAATGGAGCCCTTAAGGGCAAGGTTCTCAAGAGAGGCAGCCTCGTAGCTCAGCAGCCCAATTCTGGGGCAGCCTCAGAGGGGACCATAACCCCCGTGGGCCAGTACAGCATGGTTGTTTATGAAGTCAACACTTGTGCCCTTTTGTTTTGACATAGGATGACAGAGGAATGATACTAAGTTCACAATTTTCAGACGATAAGGAAAAAAGCCAAACTAGTACAAGTGCAACTGGTCTTTTCATCTGGCAACTAGCCTATCTCCAAAGCAGGTTTCCATTTGGTAGAAAGAGTGGCTTTCAGATTTTTATTTAGGACTATAAAATGGATTAGGAATGCAAATGGCACATACTGATACAGATTTTTAAATGCCCTAGATAAAAACATCCTTTGATTACACAAAAGAACGTCTTAGAAACATCACTGTCCCGGAGAGCCTGGCAATACTGAGGGCTCTAGAGGCCCGTGCTTGGTTCTGGGAGGCATGTTGCTTCCTCCAAGGCCAGCTGAGAGTCTGCACACAATCCACACTATCACTTTTCTTTTAGTCCCAAGCTTACACATCCAGGATCCTAGAACCCTCAGTTCTGGGGCTCAGGCAGACCTCTTGGCCATGGCCATCATGTAGAGACTGGGCTACCTTGCCCCTTTGACTCCTCCCACGTCCCAAAGGAAGCTTTTGGTGGCAGGTGCCTGGTCTGTCCACACATGCTCATAAAGACCTCTCAGGGTCTGGGTTGGGAAGACCAGAGAAACCACAGACTGCCAGAAACTGGTCTTGAACACAAAAACTAAGAATCCTAAAATCAAGCTTTACACTTCTGTCCTTCCCATCTTGAGAGAGGTAGGGAGATACACTGGACTCTGTTACCTTACTGCTTTGTGGATCTCCTTTACTGTGTATCACACCTGTGCTCTTTTCTGGGAACATCAAACTATGTGGCCTGAGGAATGTAAGACTCAATATGTAGAAACACTGGCAAGAAGGTGGTCCTTGCCTGGCATTGAAGCACCACTCTTTCTAACCAATACTCAAAACTTAGTACAACATCTAAAACTCCATGACTCTTGTTAAAACATTTAGATGTGTTAGTAGCCCCAGGCAGTGACTGCTTTTACTCTTGGAAAATCACATTAACCTCAAGTTTCCATTAAAAGGGTATATTGTACTCCAATCAGTTGCTCCAGTCTGGCCCTGAATTTTCATGCCAGTATTTGAGCTGTGTTCCAGAATTTGGCTCAGTAGTTCATTGCCTGGGGATTGGCTTACTAAGAAAGTCTACAGTGGTCCCCCTTACACATACTGGTTCCAAGAGCCAGAGTGGGTTGCCTGGAATCATATCTCTCCTGAACTCTGTGTATAGTGCAGTGCCCTCTACACAGAAATCTATTTAGTAAACTTTAATTTCTAAATTATGCACATTAAGAAGTAAATAATACTAAAGCAAAATAATTATGACAATAAACTTGAATAAAATATGCTAATATTTCAACCCCATGAACTGTTTGTTTGTTTGCTTTTTTTCTAGAATTTCTTATTTTATACTTTTGGGGAATGCAGTTCACTATAGGTAGCTGAAACCAAAGAAAACAGAGAGGGCTTCTCTACCGATTGTGGCATCTAGGAGAAACTCAGGCAGCATGCTTTTCAGAAAGCAAGCTAACCAAGCAGCATTCATTATCCGTGTGTGCCTCACAGTTTCCAGGGGTAATCTGCTACAACAAATGGAACGAACATTGTTAAACCTGTGAAAGAAGGGCAGTATTCAGAGATCCAGAGAGACACCCAGCAAGTAAAGATGTCTACACGGGAGACATCTGCACTCTGAGGACCTGGAAAACACCTACAGCACAGCCCACAATACCAGCACAGTGTAACAGAATAATTACATATCCACACTGTGATATAACAGATTAGAGTCAGAAGTCAAGAGAAGGGAGGAGGGAGATTCAGTATTTTCTTCCTCTTCTCCTGGATGAAATGTCATGGAGGTGACACAGTGTACAGTGGGAGGCTTTTTATTAAGATAAAAATAATCATAATTAGTATTTCTACAAACCTTGCTGCATTTCCAGGGACTGTCCCATCTCATCATCCCTTGAAACACATCATCCTCAAGATGAGGGTCATCTACTCTCTCCTCCCTGTCTGCAGATAAAAGTGATAAATATTGAGGAGGCCTGCTAAACATTTTGTCCACATGACCCACGGTGGGCTAGAGTGGATTGCTCAGTCTGTAGAGTGCAGCAAGTCATCCCTAGAACATGAATGTAGACAGTGCAACTCCATGGCTTATGATTTAAAACACAGAGCTGTGGAAGAAAAGTTTCTCCAAACTCAAAAGCAAGAGGATGTCCTGGATGTAGCACAGCAGACTGTTCGTCTAACGTCACTGGTTGGCATATGAGTTGGGCTTAACTTTATAGGACCTCATCACATGTCTTTCTATAGTGTTGCAGCATGCAAGAATCAAGTCATAGATATTAGGCTACTGCAGTGTTGGTGCAGGGATAGACAAATACAACAGTGGTAGAATGAAGACAGTCCAAAATCAGACCAAAATATATAGTCACTCTGAACTGCAGAAAAAGGGAGGGAAAGGGTAATACCAAGAAATGAAGTTAAACACACTAGACGTCCATATGAAAGGGCCCTGAATCTTGACTTGAGCCATGTAGAAACATTAACTTCAGAGAGATGACAAATCTGAAAATAAAGGCTAAACAAGTAATTATTTGCTTCTAGGAAACAAGAGCCTAGATACATTTCTTTGTGATCTTAGATAAAGATCTACTGAGTCGAGAGGAGACAGGGTCAACTGTGGAAGCTGTAGCCATCCATAGTTGATCTGAGAGTGTGTGGACTTAAGAGACTATGGAAAGACAGAGTGAAGAGCTACCTATGCTATACCCACTATACATACCGATAAAACTTGTGTATTATAAAGAACTGCAAATCAGTTAAAAACAAGACAGCCAGTCTCTAGTTAGAAAATGGCCTGGGCACTATAGGTGAGGTTATGTAAAAACAGAAACTCTAAAACGATGATGGTAGGATTTGCAATGACATGTTGAAATGTACTTCCTATGTGGTAATTCAAGATCTGAAACTCCAGAGTATGTCTAGCTCATGACAGGGCTATCTGCCTGATGGATAAAGGAACTTCAGTTCATTATATCTGAGATCCAGCCATGATGGCTGAGGTCCACTGCAATCTGTTTGGCTTGAACTGGATGCATTTCATGACTCATGGTGACAGTTTGCATCACTCAGAGTCTTCACCAAGACCCTTCAGTGGCTTCACTTTAGCAAATGGAAGCTCAGGCTCCCCAAAAATTTAAGCAGCCTTTCATACAAGCATACGTACTATTTGGAGATAAGAATGGAGGTGGTAATCAGATACATACTTCTGTTAATCCTATTGAACATGAAAACTCACACACACCCTGCATACTCAGCTCTCAGGCACTAGGAAACAGAACATCAAATACCCTCATTGCCAAGATGAAGATTCAATTGTGTTAATCCACACACACAAAGACCTTTATGAGACAAGGGCTGCCTTTCTCCCAGTATGTAAGCCTAAGGCTGTGGCATTAGCAATGGAAATCTTTTTATCAACCTGTCTTCTGAAATTTAAGAAGCTTCTCAAACTTCTTATGTAAGAATTCCTGTTCAATAATTCAAGAAATTCCTAGCTTTGTAATTTGATCTCTTGGAGGCAGGTGCACAGTAGAGAGGGGACTGCATCTACAATTAGTCAGGCCTACCCTGAATTGTGGCACTCCTAAAACCTGCACTGTAAGCATTCTGGCAGATGAATGGAAAAGGCATTCTCAAGCTCCCAGCTGAGTCCTAGCTTGACTCAACCCTGGAAGGAAGGAGGGGCATATAAACAATGCTAACTTTGAAGCTCACACAGAGCACATATACAGCATTCACCCATGCGAAGGAAACAGGTGTGGGGCAGAGAGGTTGCTGCTAGCAACCTTCCATTTCTGTTATTTCTGCTACGCCAAGAAGTATGAAGCAAACTACCTGTGACCAAATGAAGCTTTTAGGACACGATTTTATTGAAATAATTGGGAAATTTGGCTTCAAAGTGGGAAATAGTAAGAGCTGGAGGGGACGGGAACTCCACAAGCAGAGCAACAGAACAAGATAATTTGAACACAGGGAACTTCCCAGAGACTCATACTCCAACCAAGGACTATTCGTGGAGATGACCTGGAACCCCTGCACAGGTATAGCCCATGGCAGTTCAGTGTCCAAGTGGGTTACATAGTAATGGGAAGAGGGACTGCCTCTGACATAATCTGATTGGCCTGCTCGTTGATCACTTCCCCCTGAGGGGGGAGCAGCCTTATCAGGCCACAGTAGAGGACAATGCAGCCACTTTTGATGAGAACTGATAGACTAAGATCAGAAAGAAGAGGAGAACCTCCCCTATCAGTGGACTTGGGGAGTGGCATGCATGCAGAAAAGGGAGGGAGGGTAGGATCAGGAGGGGAGGAGGGAGGGGCTTATGGGGGGATACAAAATGAATAAAGTGTAATTAATAAAAAATTTAAAAAAATCATCAAAAAAAAAAGAAAAGAAAAGTTAAATGTATGAAGAGTGGATCTGGCTGCCTTGGAAATGCACAGCATCATTGGGATTACTAAAACTGCCAAGAATCACCTAGCAAAGGAGATAGTATTATTCTAGATCTGGAATAAATTGTCAAGAGTGCCTGCCTTTTCTAAATACTGTGAGAGGGTAGGCTACAGGAAGGATATGGGGATATCTGTAGCTGAACCTTCTAGCAGCAGGGGACATGAGGCCACCTTCTAGCCAGGCAGGACCTATAGTGGTGGGAAGAGAACCACAAACCACCTACAAAACCTTTGAACCAAAATTTACCCTAACTACAAGATGTACAGAGATAAAGATAGAGACCGAGGGAATGACCAACCAATGTCTGGCCCAACCTGACACCCATCCCATGGGAGAGGGCCCACCCCTGACACCATTAACAATACTCTGCTATGTTTACAGACAGGAGCCTAATTTAACCATTCTCTGAGAGGGCCCCCAGCAGCTAATCAAATCAAATGCTGAGACTCACAGCAAAGCATCAGGCAGAGCTAGGGAAGTCCTGTGGAAGAGTGAGAGGGAAGGTTAGAAAGACCTGGAGAAGACAAGAATGCTGCAAAAAGACTAACAGTGTCAACTAAACTAGACCCATGGGACTTACAGAGATGGAAGCACCAACCAAAGACCATGCATGGACTGGACCTAGGCCCCCTACACAGATGTAACCAATTGGCAGTTTGATCTTCAAGTGGGTTCCCTAGTAAGCTGAGCAGGTGCTATCTATGACATGGGACTCTATTGCCTGCTTTCTATCACTCTGCTGTATACAGGCTGCCTTGCCTGGCCTTAGTGGATGAGGAGGAATTCAGTCCCGATGCAACTTGATGTCCTGGAGTATGTTGGAAGTGGGGATAAATCCTCTCTTTGGAAGACAAGCAGAGGGAGGATAGTGGCAAAGAGGGTGGGAGGCAAGGACCAGGAGGAGAGAGGGGCTGTGTCGGATGTAAAGTAAATATGTAAGTAAAAAATTAAATTTAAAAAAAATAAAAATATAAATAATAATAAAAAGGAATCAGTAACATTAGTAAATATTATTTTTTAAACTACAGCTCTAAATATCTGTATTTTTCAATTGCACTTGAGAATATAACGCATGCCTAAAAAATTAGATTTTAGGTATTTCTTTCATAGATATATATATTTCTTTCATATATATTTCTTTCATATATATATATATATTTGAATTTATGCTGTATTAGTAACAGTGTTGAGCTAAAAAAAACAAAACAAAAATTCCCACAGATGTCTCAGAAAGTTACTCTCTACTGAGGAAAAGAAATACTAGACCCTAAAGACACGGCAATATTTCCAGTCTTGGCTCCTTTTGCATTTTACAACTTTTTGGTTTTCAGTGTAATACACTGACTTCCAAAGGTTATAAAGGAATTAAAACAGTAATACGTTTTCATTTATTTCTCTAGTTTAGCTCCAGTGACTCATACTTCCACACTGGAAACACAGAGAGCTGCAGAGCAGCCTGATCTTGCCTTTATTTCAACATAAGACAGATTGTCAGATATTCAGTTTTGTCTTTGTGCAGTGGCTAGATAACAAAGGACCAGGACACAAATTATTCTACATTCCAAGAAGATGTCATTATGTTTCCTGCACATGCAAAGACCTTTAATAGACAGGAGTTGTCATTGATGCAAGTATACAAATCACATGACCTAAGGCTGTGGCTTTAGTGACAAGTCTTGGTTGGGTATCTGATTCCTGGTGCTTCTGCTACTAAGACTCTTCTGTGAACAAACTGAAAATGTTCATCAGAAAGCGAGAGGCCTTAGGCACAGAGTTGGGAGACTGGATCCTACTGAACTCATGTGACTTTTGCCTAACCAGCAAACAACGCTGATGTTGTCTTCCTACTCTAAATGCCGAATAAAGCAATCTTTCTGGCTAAATCCATCATGTCCCATCAAATCATGAGTTGATGAGAGGATTAAAGTTAAAGGGCCTGGACATTGGTCTGTACCTTTGGTTGTGCTTCATTCCACTGTTTCATTTTCCCTGGAGATCCCACTGGTCAATTCTTACTGCTGTCACACTGAAGTGAGAATTTAGTTTATAGGAGACTACAGAACCAACAGCAAGGACAAACTAGAAATAAACGAACAAAGAACGTGAATATCATCTCATTCCCTTATCTTCATTCTAGTTGCTAAAAGTACAAATTAAATGTATAGTAACTTTAAAGAATAAAGTGCTTTCATAAAAAAAATCCTGGGACTATGGAGATGGCTCAGTTGGTAAAGTGACTGCCATGCAAGTGTGAGGATCTGAATTCAGATCCCCAAAACACTCATGAAATCTGGGTGACAGCATACATCTGCAACCCAGCACTAGAGAGCCTAGGTAGATTCCCAGTGTTTGCTGGCCAGCCACACTGGCCAGATCAGTGAGCTCTGTGTTCAGCGATAGACCCTACCTCAAAAGATAAAGTGAGCCAGGCATAATGGTGCACATCTTTAATCTCAGTACCAGGGAGGCAGAGGCCTCTGTAAGTTCAAGACCAGCCTGATCTACATAGTGAGTTCCACGGTACCCAGAGCTATGTAGAGAAACAGTGTCTCAAAATAAAATAAAATAAAATAAAATAAAATTAAATTAAATTAAATTAAATTAAATGTGGAGAGCAATTAAGGAAGACATCAATGTTGACCTATAGCCCCACACACAAATGTGCATGAACATGTGCATGCACATATGTACCTCATAAGCTCACCAACATCTGCACACACACACACACACACACACACACACACACACCACAGGCCTACAAAAAATATCTGTCTAGTCAGAACATTTAAGGTCTCACTGAAGTAAAGGAAAAGAAGGTTGGTTGCAGCCATGTGGGATAATCACACTTGTCAGAGGTTTTTCTGCCATTCAGTAAACACATTCCAAATTGCTTGGTGCTTAGGCTTTAACCTCAACTTCTAGTCTCACCCACTCACTCAGGAACTGTTATGTATAAAGAGTGTTCCCTCTCTCTATAGCCCTCATTTCAGCACAGGCTTCGGTCTTTCAGGTTTTTTTCTGACCTTTCCACCAACACTTCCCATTGGCCCAGCACTAGGGACAGGATTCCCAACACTTGATCCTTGCCTGCCTCCAGTCTGTTCAGTCCCATCCCCACCAATCTTTCAAGTGCCATCTTTATTCAGCTTGGAGCTCCCCTCTCACCTTAGGAAAATCTGTACAGATCCATCTTTTCTACTTGTTTTCTTAATGCCACATAGTTTCAGCATGCCCAAAACTATAATGTCTTCCTAAAATCTAAAATCTCCCATGTTCTTCAACTCAGATAAATGGGCTAGATAAGAAATAGCTCATTCTTGCTGCTAAGTGCTGAGGTACATTGTGTGGAGGTATGTCTCTATACCAGATTGTTTATTGCTAAACCCGCAGAGAGCTAGGTGCTAGCTACTAGCTGCTCACTCTAGTGTTATTTCATGGCCCATTCCCGATTTCATATTTTGTAAACATTCGTCCTTCCTCACTTACCTATTGGATGTAGTATAGAGCTGACGGGCAATAGCTGGTCAAAAACTGGAGGATGGAACTTCTGGGAGAGAGAGGAATTCTGGAAGGAAGAAAGCAAAGGTGAGAGATTTACCAGAAGGTAAATCTGTCCACATGAAGGTGGACAGATGTGAACAGGAGCAGAGAGCTGAGCACGTGGTGGAACGCAGGCCAGGTTTAGAAGGCTTAAGCTAGAAAGCTGGCTGGGAATCTACCCAACTAAACCATCTAAGCTTTAATGTAGTAAAAAGCTCTGTGTCATTACTCATCTCACTGGTGGGTCCAAGAGTCCTGCTTTAATTACCTACCTGTTTCTCCCTCATCCGTCATATACCTTTCATTGTTTATTGATTTCTTCTTACTCAACCTACTTCCACCCAGCATTCATCAAACATACCATGTTCTTGCTTTTGAACCAGGGAGCCTTTGATCATGCTGGTTGTTAAAATAAAAGTCCCTCACTTAAGCAGGCTAAGGAGACAGCTGAGTCAGCAAAGTGTTTTCCCTGCTGCCATGGTGACCTGAGTTTGTTCTTCAACACCACATGAAAAGTCATCCAGGTAGGGCTTGTGTTTATAATCTCAGCACTAGGAAGCAGAAAAAAGACGGTCCCTGGGAACTCACTGACAGGCCAGCCTAGCCCAGTTGACAAATTCCAGATGCAAGCGAGACCCCCATTTAAAACACACACACACACACACACACACACACACACACACACACACACACACTTCCCTTGAGGTTTCTTTTTCAAGGGACTAGTCTTCTGTAATCATTGATCTATTAGTACATCAGGCCTGGGTAAAGGCAAGGAAAGTGTAGGGTTCTTGGGCTCTTCTGGAAACAACCAGGTTGAAAACAATTTTTCACAACAAGCAGGAATAACACTCGCATTACAAATTCAGTGGCTCCTGAAGCTGTATGTATCAAGGCAGCTTTTCAGAAACATATCCCAGCAGGAACAAGTTTGTAGATACAAAACACAGAAAGAGGTATGACAAGACATAAATTTGTGACCCAGGGGCCACTAATCAAATCCTGTTTCTACAAGGGGTCATGATGCTGTCCACGTGTAACACTCAGAAGGATGATCAATCTGAGGGCAGCCTGGGCTGCCCTGTGAAAACCCATCTCACAGAGAAAAAGGGAAAGAAAGTAAAAAAGAATTTTGTCTTCATATTCACCTGGATCTTCAGGCTCTGACCTTACCAGAGTGTTCTCACAATGACATTTTTAGAATCTTTTCAGACATAATTCTATTAGTGACATTTGGATAACAGAAAGTACAAAATTATAGACTTGACTTCATATTTCAAGGTGTTATAATTGTCTGCCTCTTTGTTCTCCTCTGCCTCCCACCCCTCCTCTGCTGAGAGATTTCCTCCTCCATCTTCAGAGCTCAGTATTTAAAACCCACCAGAAAGCCTTTCTTGAATTCAAGCCCTACAGAGCTCTTGCTTCTAGAAGATTCTTAGAGAATCTTTGTTTCTCTTATTACTAGTTATCACAGTTTTCAATTATGTATTTACTAGCAGAGATTATTTTTAAAGTCAATATTTGTCACCCCCACTAAACTTTAAGCACCGTGGGAATTGAGGCCACATACTGTTCGCTGTTGTAGTCCACAGCTTAGCCCATTGTAAACACCCAGTAGATACTTGCTGAGTAAAGGAACAGAAAGAAACATAGAACCACTGCCCTGAGAAACTGGTCTCAGAGGCCAAATTGACTTATGTCCCACAATTCCTTGGCCCACTCCTTCCACTCATGTGAGAGGCAGCCTCTCTCTCTGCAGGTTATTCTGAAATCTAAGCAGTCAATAGAATTCTAATGGCTCAATTCAAGGGCCTTCTTCAGCCAAGACGAAAGTAAAGAAACACTGAAAAGGAAACCATCGTGGAAGTGGAGTGCTGGACGAGGAAGAAGAAAGTCCTCACTGTCGTCTGAGCTTCTCTTGGGATCCCCTTTCTGTGGTGTACAAAACCATGCAGCCCTGTGATACTTCTTGATAAATGGATATCTTCCCAAGGGTTTCAGAATTTGGGGGTTTGGGCATAAACATGAGAGATTAGAGTGAGGGAAGTGCTATCAAAGTAGAAAAAGGGGGACAAGAAAAGTGAGAAGCAAGTTCCCCTCCCTTCTCCCACCTTATCACTCCCTGCCCATCAGTCCAACTGAGGACTCCATCAGGTGGGTGGTCCCTGCAGTATGTAATTAAATGTGGCCATGAGAGGGCTCTGGGCTTCCCTCTTTCGAATCTCCTAAGAGAGATGCACTATACAGCCATGCCTTTCTGAGGGGTGGTGCCATGTGGGATGATAATGCACTCTGAGTTTGCCTATTTTAAACATTCCCATAGCTTGTTCTTGCTGTCTTTCTCAAAATTCAGTCCTTAACTATTCTCAGAGTTGGCACTAAGTTGGCATTAAGTGTTAAGTAATGCTGTCTAGAAAAGATTTGTAGTCTCCCCAGTTCCAGTGGCTTTAGTGTGCTGATGACAGATATGACTTTGTCTTTACCCTTTTAATACGCTGTATTTTTTATTTTTTATTTTTTATTTTTATTTTTTTGGCCATGGTAAGGATTGAATCCAGGGCTGCGTACATGCTAGGCAAGAACTTTGTCCCAGCTCTTGCATTTTGGATACGGGGTCTCACTGTGTAGGTCAGGCTAGTCAGTGCTGGAGGGCATCGAGTGTGCTGTGACTACTGTGAGTAATGTTTCCTCTTGGTGTGCAAGCTCTCCTACTGAGCCTAACTGTCACATCACACCAAGAAGACACTTTTGAGATCACTGAAACTGACTTTTGCTGTTTAAAAAAATGATGGGTCAATGAGGGCAGGGAACTTGTCCAGGGTGGCAGGGCTGAAACAAGAGCACAACCTCCACTTATCTTTGCCTCAGTTTATCCCACAATTGCCTCTACCTTGCTTAGTAGTTACACCCCCTGCTGAAATCGCATCCCTATTTCCTGGGTCTTGCAGCGTCCCTGCATGTGAAGTATAGCAGTTTATCTAGGGAGGGGGTGTGGACTAAATAAGAACATCTTCAGTGTGATCCCGGGAAGGAAATATATCCTCTGATGTGGGGAGCATATTAAATAACTCACAGGGAAGTGTTTCCATAAGACAGAAATAGTGAGTGTTTATATAACCACATGGTTTGGGCCCAAGCTCTTACTGGTTCACTGTGGTGCAGCTTGAGACTGAGACAGAGAAGGAGATAAGGGTGGCAGATGGATAAAGCTTGACATCATAGAGCTGTTCTTAGGATGACAGACTGATGATGGGGCTTTCGTAGGAGCCAGATGATCTGATCTAGTAAGCGATTCATCATGAACAAACTGTGCACATACTCCTCTGGAAGCAGGGGGTGCACAGAGAAAACCTGGTTGAAAAACATTTCTAAAGCTCAAAATTCTATCTCAGGAACTGACTCTGCTTTGTCTACCATATTATCTGTAAAGAAATTAAGCAGGACTAAGATACTGTATTCCCCAACTGAAAATGGGAACTCCAACCATGGACAAGTTCTATTTGATATGCTGGTCAATATTATAAATATAATATTATAAATATAAGACAGATAGAAACACACAAAAATGTTGATATGAAATTAGTAAATTTAATACAATAAAACAGTGCACCAGGTTTCATTCTATACCGCCTAAAACCTTTTTTGGCAACAGCATGCATAAATATTATTTTATAAAATCAGGACAGATTTAAATTTTTAACAGCATTCTTAGAATTTGATTCTATGCTCTTAAAAACTCCTGATTTTTTTTAAATAACAACTAAAAACCTCATTAATGGAGGCTCTCTTGCCACCTTATACATTCATGCCTTATTTTGTTTACACTGATAAATTTGGGTGAGCTCATTTCACTTCTTGGTAGTTGCTTTGCTTGTTTAAAGAATTTCTGAAGCACATACTGTATGTACATGATACACGAAATCTCTGATAATTTAGCTGCAGAGGCAATGGCTCCTTCTGTCAGTTTCATCAGAACCTTCAGCTCTTCTTTGAGCTCTGCATGCTTTGCTTTGAGAAGACCAGGAGAGGTCAGTGGGAATTTAGCTCTCACCACATCACCCTTCCTCATAAAGAGGTCACAGTTTAGATTTGGAACAGCTAACAAGTAAAAAACCCTGATTTTTTTAAAACTTTTATTAATTACACTTTATTCATTTTGTATCCCCCCATAAGTCCCTCCCTCCTCCCCTCCCAGTCCCACCCTCCCCCCCTTTCTGCATGCATGCCCCTCCCCAAGTCCACTGACAGGGGAGGTCCTCCTCTCCTTCTTTCTGATCTTAGTCTATCAGTTCTCATCAGAAGTGGCTGCATTGTCAGGGTTCTAGGTTATCTCCACGGATAGTCCTTGGTTGGAGTATGAGTCTCTGGGAAGTTTCCTGTGTTCAAATTTTCTTGTTCTGTTGCTCTCCTTGTGGAGTTCCTGTCCTCTCCAGCTCTTACTATTTCCCACTTCTTACATAAAATTCCATTCACTCTGCCCATCAGTTGGCCATCAGGCTCAGCATCTGCTTTGACACTCTGCACAGCAGAGGCTTTCAGAGGCCCTCTGTGGCAGGTTCTGAAGTTGTTTCCTGTTTTCTTCTTCTGGCTTTCAGAGGCCCTCTGTAGCAGGTTCCTAGGTTGTTTCCTGTTTTCTTTTTCTTCTGATGTCCATCCTCTTTGCCTTTCAGGATGGGGATTGAGCCTTTTTAGTTAGGGTCCTCTCTTTTGCTTAGTTTGTTTAGATGTACAGATTTTAGTGGGGTTATTCTATGTTGTATGTTTATATGAGTGAGTATATACCGTGTGTGTCTTTAGGCTTCTGGGACAACTCACTCAGGATGATCCTTTCCAGGTCCCACCATTTACCTGCAAATTTCATGATTTCCTTATTTTTCATTGCTGAGTAATTCTCCATTGTATAGATGTACCACAATTTCTGCATCCATTCTTCAGTTGAGGGGCATCTGGGCTGTTTCCAGCTACTGGCTATTACAAATAAAGCTGCTACAAACATGGTTGAGCAAATGTCCTTTTTGTGCACTTGAGCCTCTCTTGGATAGATGCCTAGGAGTGGTATGGCTGGATCTTGAGGAAGCGCTATTCCTAGTTGTCTGAGAAAGCGCCAGATTGATTTCCAGAGTGGTTGTACAAGTTTACATTCCCACCAGCAGTGGAGGAGGGTTCCCCTTTCTCCACAACCTCTCCAGCATGTGTTGTCACTTGAGTTTTTGATCTTGGCCATTCTGATGGGTGTAAGGTGAAATCTCAAAAACCTTGATTTTTTAAGAACCTTTTTAAATTGAAACACAGCAGATTGGGACACGTCATCTCTTCCACTTCTCTCTTTACTTCCTCCACCAAATGCATTAGCGCTTGTGCCCACTTCTAACACAAATGACAAGTCTGTACATTTAGATTTTGTTATAAAACCAGGTAGGAAATTTGTTCAGTGAAAGGCAGAAAAACAATCAATGGTAAACTCTTAACAGTCAAGCTAAGAAATAAACAATCCTTCCTTTTTAAAAAATGTATTTAATTCCTTTACAACCTGATCCAGACCTCTCCCTCCTGTACTTATAGTTCTACCTGCATGCCCCCCTCCTCCCATCCCCTCATTTCCTTTCTCAGAGAAAGGGAGGACCCCAAGAGATGCCAACCCACCTTGGCACCTCAAGTCGCAGCAGGACTAAGCACATATCCTCCCAGTAAGGTCAGACAAGGCAGTCCAGCTAGGAGAAAAGTATCCAAAGTCAAGCAACAGAGAGTTCCTACTCCCACTGTTAGGGAACCCACATGATGACCAAGCTGTACATCTGCTACCTATAAGTAGAGGGTCTAGGTCCATCCCCTGCATGCTCTTTGGTTGGAGGTTCAGTTTCTGTGAGCCCCCATGGGCCTAGGTTAGTTGATGCTGTAGATCTTCTTATGGTGTCCTGACCTCTCAAGGTAGAAGTATCCTCCCTCCCACTCTTCTACAAAATTCCCTGAGCTCTGCCTATTGTTTGGCTGTGGATCTCTACATCTGTTCCCATAAGCTTCTCAATAAAACCTCTCAGAAAACAGTTGTGTTAGGCTTCTGTCTGCAAGCAAAGCACAGTTTTATCAATAGTGTCAGCAGTTGGCTCTGTCCCAGGGACAAGCTGAAGCAGCCATTGGTTTACCATTCCCTCAATCTCTGCTCCACCTTTATCCCTATGCTTTTTTCAGGTGAGACAAATTTGGGGTTGAAGGTTTTATGGGTGGGTTGGTGTCCCCCTCCTTCCACTGGAAGTCCCACCCTGCTACAAGAAGTGGTCACTTCAGGCTCCATATTTCCCTGCTGCTAGGAGACTCAGCTAGAGTCACCCCATAAATTTCAGGAGTCTCCCCTGTCTCAGAGATGCCCTCCATACCAATTTCTATTTTCTCTCACAATCTTCCCTCTTCCACCCTCCCTGACTCTTTGCACACCTGATCTCCACCCCCATTGCCCTCCCCCACTCCCTCTCTCACACAGTTCCCTCCTTCCATCTACTTCAGATGCCTATTTTATTTCCCATTCTGAGTGAGAGTCAAGCATCCTTCTTTGAGCCCTCCTTGGCTTCTTTGGGTCTGTGGATTGTACTTGGTTATCCTATACTTTATAGCTAATATCCACTTGTAAGTGAGTACATACCCTGCAGGTCTTTCTGGGTTGCCTCAATCAGGATGATCTTTTGTAATCTATAGTAGCTGCCCTTGCAGGCTAATGAGTGTGGGGCAGCTGTAAAGAGAGGAGCTAAATTGGATTGTGTGTTCATGCTTGTCCTTTTCCTTCTTATCTTCAAATTTTGATCAGATATGAAATGATAGAAATAAAATATCCTAAAGACAAGATTCATAAAAGCACTCGGTAAAAACAGCAGAATGGGGTTGCACATAGGAGAGGAGTTTTCTTCGGACTGGCTTTCTGCCTCCACACCCCAAAGCTTCATTAATGACAATATTTAGCGCAACCACAGCAGGTCTCAGTGGATCTGTGCCTTCTAGGGTATTGGATCTGCTTGTCAAAGCAGTCACATACTTCTTTGGGATGAATGCTCACCTACCCCCACCTCTCTTCCTGAGCTAGCTGCAGAGATTTCAATCCCCTCGTCTGATAGTGAGACAGAATATGTTTCCTCTGCTCTTTCTCAGAGGGCTGAATATTTCTGAGCACTCCCAGTGGGACACTCTGCCCTGCCTACCGTGAGGGCAGTGAGTGGAATCTGTGGGACTGGCAGCTACTGGTTTACAAGCCAAAGTGGATCTCTCACAGAGTGGGAACTCCTAGTTACAGGCTGCTGTGTATCGCTCACAAGGATGAAGCCAGACTATTTTTGGAAGCTGACTTGGCAGTGTGAGCTCTGTCTGTGAGTCATGAATCCTGGATCCTATGAGCTGGGAGAAGCAAAGAGATATTCCTGAGACAAATCCTGTCAAAGGGGCTGATAGCTGCATATGAAGACTGTCAGGTCAACAAGTAAAACCTCTACTTCCCCATCCACATGCTGTCAAGCTTACTTAGCAGTGTCCCTGTGCAGGTTAGGGAGGTCAGCCCTCTCCCAGAGCTCAGCTGACCCCCAGCTAGAGGGCTGCCCCTTCCATAGTCACATCTGCTCAGGCTGCATGATGACTCAATACCAGAGATGGGTGGCTTGTTTTCTTTAACAGAACCCAAAGACCCAATAAAGCTCTTAGGAAGCTGAGTAGGACCCTGAGTTAGGCAGTTTTCTTTGGCATGGCTAACTTCCGAGTCCATTTTCACTGGGGCCTCACAGAGAGCATTGTGTGGGGGTGATTCCTACAGTGAAGTCAGAGACTGTCATTTCTCGGGAGTCTCTGAAGCCACTCCATCAGCAGAAAGCACATTTAAAGTATTTTTTAATTGTGGGGGTGAGGGTTGAGGTGTTGCAGGTGACCACAGAGGCCAGAAGAAGGCAGATTCCCTGGAGCTGGACTTACAAGCAGTTGTGAGCCCCAAGTTGTGTGTGCTAGGGACAGAACCCCCATCCTCTGTAAAATCAGTATGTGCTCTTAATTGCTGAGCCAGTTCTCTGGCCTCTTAAGGTAATTTGTAAATGAGTAATGCACAAGTGTGATGTGGAATTCTGGGGGGGGGAGGGCACCTGGTGAAAGCTGCTCTTCCCTCTCATTCCTTCATCTGTCTCACTCCTTCATCTGTCCATCTCATCCTTCATCTGTTACAGTTACAGGTGACTTCATTTGCATCCAGGCAGTCTATGAAGATGCTTTCCTCCCCCTTTCATGTGGATGTTGGCCCATTGGAGGAAGTTTTGTACTTTGTTTTTTTCATTCAGCATTAAATAGGGACAATTACAGTCAATGTATGTTCACATGGAGCATATGTTTTACAATGTTTGTGAAATCCTTCCCTGTGGGTATGCTATGGTTTTCTAAACAATATTCCATCTCTAGCCCCTAGACTACAGTTCTAGAATTTACATTATATTCTTAACAAAAGCATGAACTGGGCTGAAGCAAGGACCCATATAAATCCTACCTCACCAGCCTCTGTGGTTATCATGCGTTAAGAGTGGGGTAGCTGTGTATAAAGTGTACCTGTGCTGGAGAGAAGCAACCATGTTCCTGATGTGATTTTGAAAGAGGATTCCAAGTGGTTTCCCACTGAGATGGAACTTCCTGCTAGTGAGGAAAACACGCAGATTTACCGCCTTTGTGCATCTGGCTCCTAGTCTCCATTCTGTGTTTTTCTCAATGCTTCCTTATACCCAGTTCAAACTCTTCTCTCCAAGGTATTTTCCCTGATGGCATCTTTTCCCTTTTGTTCTTGGATTGTGCCCACAAATAAACATTTGCTGCTTGGTATCAAGTAACCTGACTGTGGGATTCCTAAACTACTTTTTTTTTTTTTTTTACTTTTTTAAAATTGATTACAGTTTATTCACTTTGTATCTCAGCTGTAGCTCCCTTCCTCATTCCCTCCCAATCCCACCCTCCTCCCTCATCTCCTCCCATCCCCCTCTCCAAGTCCACTGATAGGGGAGGTCCTCCTCCCCCTCCATCTAACCATAGCCTATCAGGTCTCATCAGGACTGGCTGCATTGTCTTCCTCTGTGGCCTGGTAAGGCAGCTCCCCCATCAGGGGGAGATGATCAAAGAGCCAGCCACTGAAGTCATGTCAGAGACAGCCCCAGTTCCCATTACTAGAGAACCCACTTGGACACTGAGCTGCCATGGGCTACATCTGTGTAGGGGTTCTAGGTTATCACCATGCATGGTCTTTGGTTGGAGTATCGATTGCAGAAAAGACCCCTGTGCCCAGATTTCTTGGTTCTGTTGCTCTCCTTGTGGAACTACTGTCCACTCCAGGTCTTTCTATCTCCCCTTTCTTTCGTAAAATTTCCTGCACTCTGCCCAAAGTTTGACTATGAGTTTCAGCATCTGCTTTGATACCTTAATGTGTAAAGTCTTTTGGAGGCACTCTGTGGTAGGCTCCTGTCCTGATCCCTGTTTTCTCCTTCTTCCAGTGTCCATCCCATTTGCCTTTCTGAGTGAGGATTGCTCATCTTACCCAGGGTCCTTCTTCTTTCTTAGCTTTTTTAGGTATACAGACTTTAGTATGTTTATCCTATATTATATGTCTAATATCCACTTATAAATGAGTATATACCCTGTACGTATTTCTGCTTTTAAGATACCTCACTCAGGATGATCTTTTCTAGATCCCACCATTTGCCCGCAAATTTCACAGCATACGCTCTAAGACCAACAATCAATAAATGGGACCTCATGAAACTGAAAACCTTCTGTAAAGTGTCATCAGAACAAAACAACAGCTTACAGATGGGAAAGGATCTTCATCAACACTATATCTGACAGAGGCCTAATATCCAGAATATATAAAGAATTCAAGAAGTTAAAAAGCAACAAAACAATTAATCCAATTTAAAAATGGGGTACAGAGCTAAACAGAGAATTCTCTGTAAAGAAATATAGATTGGCAGAGAAAGAGAAACACTTAAAGAAATGTTCAGTGTCCTAGTCATGAGGGAAATGCAAATCAAAATGACCCTGAGATTTCACCTTACACCCATCAGAATGGCCAAGATCAAAACTCAAGTGACAATACATGCTGTAGAGGATGTGGAGAAAGGGGAACCCTCCTCCACTGCTGGTGGGAATGTAAACTTGTACAACTACTTTGGAAATCAATCTGGTGCTTTCTCAGACAAGTAAGAATAGTGCTTCCTCAAGATCCAGCTATACCAGTCCTAGGCATATATCCAAAATATGCTAAAGTACACGACAAGAACATTAGCTCAACCAAATGACTTCTTAAATATAATTTTGCTCTTCAGGCATTTCTTGGCTAACTTTGACATCTGTGAGGTGTTCCCTTATTGGCCTTCTGAAGTAGCAAGAGCAGTAGTGATTGTCTCACTGTAGAACTGAGGTCGTTGTCCAAGCGCAGCTATGGAGCAGAAGGGTTAGGGGGTTTAAGCATCCCTAACCGTCAAGTTTTCTTTCCCCTGTGGTACATAATGCTGCACTTCCATTTAACCAGGAGTAGTTAAGTGCTGGTAAAGAGATTCGAACTGACTGAGGAATAGTCCCATTCTGCTAAATCCCTGCAAAACCAGGGAGCAACTTTGAATAATAAATGCTCTTGTTCTCTACTCTGCTGAGAAAAGAGAATTCTGGAAACTTTTCATTACTTTTTCACTGCTGAGATTTCTTTACTCTCAAAACTGTTGGCCTTGAGCTCTTTTAAGGTGGTTTTTGTTGTGTGGCCAGCCACCGCAATAAGGTCACCCTTAAATAGTAGCCTCTGGCTTCAGCTTGCTAGGACTGGTTCAATAGGCAGCAGGGTGCATGTGAGCATGCACACATGTGACTATCGATATGTTTTTACAAATAAGCCTCCTGATTTACTCTCACCATGGTCCTGTGCACACTGCTGTCTGTCATGCACATGCTGGCTTAGGGGCCCTAGCATCTACTCCCTTTGCAGCCTTTGGGCCTTTGTTGAGCAGACAACCTCATCACTCTTGGTATGGGGATCCAGCTGCAGCTTTCAGTCTAGAGCCCTTGGGAATCCTGCAGGGAGATAGCAATAGAGCTAGAGCTTCTGATGCAGGGAGCGGGTGTGTCTTCAGGATTTGCCTAGACTCTTGCTGAATAAAAGAGATCTTGAAAATCCTCTTTGCTTTGGCCTTTCCAGGTCTTTCTTTTAGAGGGGTAGGGTGTGTGTGTGTGTGTGTGTGTGTGTGTGTGTGTGTGTGTGTGTGTGTTCCTCTCTATGCTTATGGAGGCCTCAGGGGAGTGGAGATGGAGTAGGTAATTATTTGGTAAGCTCATGCTTCATGAGATGCTGGTAACAGCTATTTTTAGGACTAACAAGGCAACTCATAACTGTTATGCCAGCAGAGCCCGCACATGCAATATCGGTTTGTGCCACAGTGGAGCAGACCCATGGTCCTTCCAGGGCAGGGCTTACAATGTGTGTCATTGTCTTTCGTAGAACTCTCTGCCCAAGAGCTTACTCATGGATGAATGCTAGCTGGTGTACTGCAACTGTCTCCTTTTGAGGGGGAGGAAATCAAGGAAAGGAGCTCTCCATCTCAGTGGGAATAAAGCTTGAGTGTTTCTGAAATCAGTTCTTGGCTGTTGTCAGTCTATGTCAATCCAAGTAGACCTTAGGGAAATCACAATCCTAATTTCCCATCCATACAAACAGTCCATATATAAAGCTAGGGGAATGAGGGCACTTCACTGTGGTTGGGGAGATTCAGAAGGCTGTGCACACTCTTGTGAGATTTTTTTTTCTAGAAATATACCCCATCGCCACCCCTTTGACTATGGCCAGAATAATAGTGGCTTATAAATATTGTATCTGTCATGATCAAATATCATGAAGTTAGAATCTTGATCTGATCTTGTAATTGTAAGTTGCTATAAAAGGGAGACAAGAAAGGGAGAGAAGGAAATTTAAAAAAAGCAAATAGTGTGATAGTGATAAAGCTCAAAGCCTGGGCATGTTCTCCACATCTGAGAGCTAGAGAGCCAGGAAAACAGTCTCCTTCAGAACTTCACAGGGAAGCACTGCCCTGCCTGCTCCTTGGTTAGCAATACTTACTTCATACTCTGGACCTCTAACACAGTAAGATAATAAACTAGTTTGTGGGTTTGCTTAGTACATTCATCTGTGGCACCTCCTTGGCTTTGTCTTCCAGTCTGTGGGCCTCCTCTTCTCACAGAGGCAAGAGTAAAGCCCAGTAAGACTATCCTGTAGATATGGCTCAGTGGTTAAGAGCCCTCGCTATTCTTACAGAGGACCAGAGTTCAGTTCTCAGCACCCATACCAGATGGCTCACAACAGCCAGCAGCAACTCCGCCTACCTGACACCTTCAAATGGTTTCCAAGGGATCCTTCTTGCATTGGGTGCACACAAAATAAGTAATAAATTTGGTCATTGTTATAAACTACATTTCAGCCCAGCATGGTGGCACATACCTTTCATCCCAGCACTCAGAGGCCAGAGGCATGTGCATCTCTGTGAGTTCAAGGCCAACCTGGTCTATATATTGAGTACCAAGACAACCAGGGCTCTAGAGAGATATCCTGTCTTAAACAAACACACAGACAGACTAATCCCCCCCACACAACACTTCCTGTGGATCCCGCACATCCCCCATATAAGCCTTAGTTTATTGGGGTCTTTTCATATGACTTTCCTTAGCCAGCTTGTGATGGGCTTTCTGTTTCTCTTATAGAGATTCTGAAGGCTGATGGACAGCATAGGAAAACATGCTGACTTTCCTGGAAGTTTAAGTGAGGAAATTCAAGAGGGACTATGAGCCCACATCCTTTAGTGAGAGAGAATCAGAGAACTTACAGAGCTCCCAGATAGTATCAGTCACCTGCCTTCCTCCCAGGAAGAGGCAGGATCACATGACTGCTGATTTTTCTAAGGGATTTGTATTACTTGAAGAATTTCAATTTTTTAGGTCCCGGCACTTGGGCAGCTTGGTCTTCATGTGGGGATCTCCTATCAAGTAGAGCCCACTCTGATATGAACTCGGTTGCCTGTTTTTAGATCACTTGTCCCTACCTAGGCTTTCTTGTCTGGCCTCAGTGAAAGAGGATGCACTTAATCCTGATGCAACTGGGTGTGCTGGGGTGGGTTGGTAAGGGGGAGGGCTTTTCTGAGGAGAAAAGGAGGAAAAGGGGGAAGAGGGTGGGAGGATGGGACAGGGAGGAGAGGAAAGAGGAGGTGTGTTATAAAGAAAGAGAGAAAGAAAGAAAGAACAAGAACGAACAAAAGAAAGAAAGAAATTCTTTCAGTTATTGAATTTGAGTTATTGAAAGAGTGAATTGGAGTTTGTCCTGAAGACCACATTATTAACTTAATTCTAGTCTTTCTGAATTTTGAATAATTATTCTGTAATTATACCAGGAAAAAAATCAAACATTTCTTTTACTGTTCTCTGTATTTATAGTTAGTATTATTTCTACATAAGTTATTCTTCTCAAATTTTAGTCAGCATATATTTGTTCAGATTTGGAAAGAAACTTGATCCAACAACCTGAATAGTTAACTTTCTTTTGCCTTAATCAAAATCATATTAAAGACTGAAGTCCTGACACCCCTCTTTGTTTATTTCTAACAAGGAAATGAACTTTTATGGTTTTAATTTATTAGCCTGGTTCTGAGTTTTTAGAAATTAATATTGTGAAATATTTTCTCAAATGAAGGTTGTCAGTGAGGTAAAGAAAAATATAATCTCGTTCTATATCAAGGCTTCACAAAAGAGAAGGCAGTGGTCATTACTACAACAAGCAAATGGAAACAATTAGTACCAGACAATAAATACTCCACCTTGTCCTGGAAGTTGATTTGCAGACAGCCTTCAGTTGATAAGAGCAAGAGTTTAGCTTCCAGATCTGTCCAAGGTGGATGTGTGAGCAAATGGATTGGAAGCACTAAGAGCACAGTGACTGAGGAGATTTTTCTAAGCCTGGGGTTAAAGCTCAGCAGTAGGGCCTGGAACCCTGAGTTTGATCCCAAGAACCAAGGCTGCATTGGTTCTCTAATCTAAAACATTTAGATAGGTACCAAGACAGGCTCAAAGGAAGGAGGCACCAACCCCTCCCTTTGGTTACTGGCCATCATAGATTTCCATATAGATAGTCAGTGAGTTACTTCAGCAGAACAAATCTCTCTCTCTGAACAAAACTAAAACTGCTTTTCATTCCTCATGCAATGTCCTGTGGCTGGTAGAGGCTTTCTAGAGCCTGTGTCACTGTCAACACATGCCCCTAGCTCACATGAGGTACTTATTGTCAGACTATAAATAATTAACAAATCATTAAGAATTGTGTCTCATTTGTTTAAAATAACAGGGCTGTGATTCAGCGCTCGATTTATATGTTCAGTTGTTATAACATTACAAAGATACATATCCAAGGATTGGAATTATTAATGTGACTATGTAAATTAATTCTGTCCCTTCCAAGAAGTGTGGTTTGTACAAATGATAGCATCCATCCATAAAATGCTGGGAATCTATGGCTTCTATTACTCTGAATTTTTTAAAGCTATTTGCAGGCTGCAGTCCACCCTCCATTTCTCTTGGACCATTTCTCAGGCCTCAGCCTCCTCTCTTCACAAACTATAGGGGATGGACTCAGCAACAATTCTCAGGTTGGCCCTAAGAAAAATACTACCCTCTGGTCTACAGCAGCTCTTCCTAGCTCTACCCACATGTGAAATCTTTTCCAAGAACTGCTTAGCATTGGGATTTTCTTTGGGTGGGCCTAAGCCCCATGCCCAAAAGTTACCATGACAACAATAATGTAGTCTTGACTTCAGATTCCAGTTAAACTTACATGGCCTTGATGCAAAGATCTCATAACCCAGATTTTACTACCATGAGGACTGAGTTATTAACTAACAACAGAATTGTCAGGGAAATGTCTCAGACAATGACACATGTGTACTCCAATACCTATACCACCTTGGAGGAATTTGGCTTAAAATTTCTATAGGATTAAATCACTACAGCTTGGGATACTGCCATTTCCAAACCTTCCAAAGTTTTTCAAATAAGGACTACTGTTTTGGTTTGAATAAGAAATATTGCCGGGCTCAGTGTCTCACATCTGTAATCACAGCACTCAGGGAGGTAGAGGCAGGCAGGTCTCTGTGAGTTCGAAGCCAGCCTGGTCTACAACGTGAGCCCAGGACAGCCAAGGATACACAGAGAAACCCTGTCTCACAAACAAGGGAACAAGAGGGAAGAAAGAAAGAAAAAGAAAGGAAGGAAGGAGGGAGGGAGGGAGGGAGGGAGGGAGGGAGGGAGGGAGGGAGGGAAGGAAGGAAGGAAGGAAGGAAAAGAAAAAGGAAGAAAGAAATGTTCCCCATAGGCACAAGTATTTGAATTCCTGGTTCACAACTGTGTTACAGTTCTGTAACAATGTAACTTTTAGGAGATGGAGACTGCTTGGGGAAGGATGTAGCTGGGGAGGACTTTGAGAGTTAATGGCCTCAACTCACTGGCTGCTTGTACTCTCTGTTTTCCTGTGTATGGTTGAAATGTGAACTCTCAGCTTCCTGCTTTTGCCCTCCAGTGTGGCTACCTACTTTGAAACCGGAAACAAAAACAAATTCTTCCTTAAGTTGTTTTGGCCATGGTATTTTATCACAGCAACAGAAAAGCAACTAATACAAATATCAATTCAAATTTTAAGAATCTGAAATATTTGGATATTTGTGGTATCACCATTACTAGCATTTAATACTGTCTGTGAGATATTAATAAAACAGGGTTTAAAGTTGTTTTAGGGAAGTGAAAGCTCCTCTCTGTGATAAGTTCCTCAATGATAGCTAACTCCTGAGTCTGGGGGAAGTAAACCCATGTAAGAGCTGAGTGGCAGTGAGGTTTAGAAAGGATGTGTCCCAGAAAAAGAAAAAAAAAAAGGAAAGGAAAGGAGGGGAGAGGAGCGGATGGGGGGAGGGAAAGGAAGGGGAGGGGAGGAAATGGGAGAGCAGGGGAGGGAAGGGGAGGAGGAGAGTAAAAGTGCAACCAGTGTGTTTGAAAAAAATGTTGGAAAATTATTTGATGACATATGGCTGAGGTACAGTAGCATTTGGGGAAAGAAACCATGTAAATATTGGAATCCAGGCAACTGAAAAAAAAAATGATGCAGTTATCAGTTCCAGGAAAACCAAAGAATGAGTAACCATTTGTCATATGTCATCTGACACTGTGACGAACAGTGCATTGAATTAACACTGGACAATCCAGTGAAGTATGAGAAAGGAATTGTGGATGCCATAGATGAGTGTCATTAAGACTTAATCCATGGTAGCAGCATGTCAGTAGAAAGTACAGTGTTCAACATGAAGCTCTGCAGCCTCCTTGCCAATGACTACTCCAACTTCATAGAATTTTATGGAGCTGGTTAATTTTCATCTGTTTTTTATTTGCAATAATTTTTTTCTTTTTTATTTTTATTAATTAAAGTTTATTCACTTTGTATTCCCCCTGTACCTCCCTCCCTCCTCTCCTCCCAATCCCACCCTCCCTTTTGCCCACCCATGTCCCTCTCCCAGTCCACTGAAAAGGGAGGTCCTCCTCCCTTTCCCTCTGACCCTAGTCTATCAAGTCTCATCAGGAGTGGTTGCATTGTCTTCTTCTGTGGCTTGGTAAGGCTACTCCCCCCTCAGGGGGAGGTAATCAAAGAGCAGGCCAATCAGTTCATGTCAGAGACAGTCCCTGTCCCCATTACTATGGAGGCCACTTGGGTACCAAACTGCCATAAGCTACCTCTGTGCCATCTCTATGAGTGGTCCTTGGCTGGAGTATCAGTTTCAGAAAATATCCCTGTGCCCAGAATTTTTGGTTCTGTTGCTCTTCTTGTGGCACTCCTGTCCTCTCAAGGTCTTACTATCTCCCACTTCTTTTATAAGATTCTCTGTACTCTGCCCAAAGTTTGGCTATGAGTCTCAACATCTGCCTCCATACCCTGCAGGGTAGTCTTTCAGAAGCCCTCTGTGGTAGGCTCCTGTCCTATTCCATGTTTTCTTCCTCCTCCGATCTCCATTCTCTTTGGCTTTCTGAATGGGGGTTGAGCATCTTAGCCAGAGTCCTCCATCCTGATTAGCTTCCTTAGGTGTACAGATTTTAGTATGTTTATCCTATATTATATGTCTAGTATCCACTTATGCGTGAGTATATACCCTGTATGTCTTTCTGCTTCTGGGATACCTCACTCAGGATAATCTTTTCCAGTTCCCACCATGTACCTGCAAACTTCATGATTTCCTTATTTTTTATTGCTGAGTAATATTCCATTGTATAGATATACCACAATTTCTGTGTCCATTCCTCAAATGAGGGGCATCTGGGCTATTTCCAGCTATTGGTTATTACAAATAAAGGTGCTACAAACATGGTTGAGCAGATGTCTTTGCTGTATATTTGAGCATCATTTGGATATGTGCCTAGGAGTGGTGTAGCTGGATCTCAAGGAAGCACTATTCCTAATTGTCTGAGAAAGTGACAGATTGATTTCCAAAGTGGTTGTACAAGTTTACATTCCCACCAGAAGCAGAGGAGGGTTCCCCTTTCTCCACATTCTCTCCAGCATGTGTCACTCGAGTTATTCATCTTAGCCATTCTGATAGGTGTAAGGTGAAATCTCAGGGTCATTTTGATTTGCATTTCCCTGATGACTAAAGACATTGAGCATTTCTTTAAGTGTTTCTCTGCCATTCTATATTCCTCTACAAAGAATTCTCTATTTAGCTCTGTGCCCAATTTTTTAATTGGATTACTTGGTTTGCTGCTGTTTAACTTCTTCAGTTCTTTAAATATACTGGATATTAGCCCTCTGTCAGATAGAGGGTTGGTGAGGATCCTTTCCCAATCTGTAGGCAGACATTTTGTTTTGACGACTGTCTCCATTGCTTTACAGAAGCTTTTCAGTTTCATGAGGTCCCATTTATTGATTGTTGCTCTTAGAGCCTGTGCTGTTGGTGTTCTGTTCAGGAAGTTGTCTCCTGTGCCAATGAGTTCAAGGCTCTTCCCCGCTTTTCTTTTAACAGGTTTAGTGTGTCTGGTTTTATGTTGAAGTCTTTGATCCACTTGGACTTTAGTTTTGTGAAGGGTGATAAGTATGGATCTATTTGCATTTTTCTACATGTAGACATCCAGTTGGACCAGCACCATTTGTTGAAGATGCTATCTTTTTTCCATTGTATGGTTTTGGGATCTTTGTCAAAGATCAGGTGTCCATAAGTGTATGGGTTTATTTCTGGGTCTTCGGTTAGGTTCCATTGATCCACCATTCTGTTTCTATGCCAGTACCATGTAGTTTTTATTACTGTTGCCATATAGGACAGTTTGAGATCAGAAATGGAGATACCTCCAGAAGATCTTTTATTGTAGAGGATTTTTTTAGTAATTCTGGGTTTCTTGTTATTCCATATGAAGTTGAGAATTTTTCTTGCCAGGTCTGTAAAGAACTGTGTTGGCAATTTGATGGGAATTGTATTAAATCTGTAGATTGCTTTTGGTAAGATGGCCATTTTTACTATGTTAATCCTGCCAAGCCATGAGCATGGGAAATCTTTCCATCTTCTGATATCTTCTTCTAATTCTTTCTTCACAGACTTGAAATTTTTTTCATACAAATCTTTGACATGCTTGGTTAGAGTCACACCAAGATACTTTATGTCTTTTGTGGCTATTGTGAAGGCTATTGTTTCTCTAATTTCTTTCTCAGCCCTTTTGTCTTTTGTATACAGAAGGGCTACTGATTTTTTTTTTGAGTTAATTTTGTATCCAGCCACTTGGCTGAAGGTGTTTATCAGCTGTAGGAGTTCCATGGTAGAATTTTTGGGGTCCTTCAGGTACACTATTATATCATCTGCAAATAGTGGTAGTTTGAATTTTTCCTTTCCAATTTCTATCCCCTTGATCTCCTTCAATTGTCTTATTGCTCTAGCAAGGAATTCCAGAACTATGTTAAAGAGATATGGAGAGAGTGGGCAGCCTTGCCTTGTCCCTGATTTCAATGGGATTGCTTTAAGTTTCTCTCCATTTAGTTTGATGTTGGCTATAGGCTTGCTATATTTTGCCTTTACTATATTTAGGTGTGTGCCTTTTATCCCTGATCTCTCCAATACTTTAAACATGAATGGATGCTGGATTTTGTCAAATGCTTTTACAGCACCTAGGGAGATTATCATGTGTTTTTTTTTCTTTCAGTTTGTTAATATGGTGGATCACATTGATGGATTTTCATATATTGAACCACCCCTGCATACCTGGTCAAGTGCAAGCCTACTTGGTCATAGTGGATGTTATCTTTGATGTGTTCTTGTATTTGGTTTGCAAGTATTTTGTTGAGTATTTTTGCATCAATGTTCATAAGAGAGATTAGCCTGGAATTCTCTTTCTTTGTTAGGTCTTTGTGAGGTTTAGGTACCAATGTGACTATGGCTTCATAGAATGAGTTTGGTAGTGTTCCTTCTGTTTCTATGTGGTAGAATAGTTTGAAGTGAACTGGAGTTAGCTCTTCTTTGAATGTCTGGAAGAATTCTGCACTGAAACCATCTGGTCCTGGGCTTTTTTTGAATGGGAGACTTTTGATAACCGCTTCTATTTCCTTAGGGGATAGGACTATTTAATTGATTTACTTGGTCTTGATTCAGCTTTAGCAAATGGAGTTGATCAAGAAAATTGTCCATTTCATTTAGATTTTCAAATTTTGTGGCATATAGATTTTTGAAGTGAGTCCTCATGACTGTTTGGAGTTCCTCAGAGTCTGTTGTTATGTCCCCCTTTTCATTTCTGATTTTGTTAATTTGGGTAGTGTCTCTCTACCTTTTAGTTAGTTTGGCTAAGGGTTTGTTGATCTTGTTGATTTTCTCAAAGATCCAGCTCTTGGTTTCATTGATTCTTTGAATTGTTTTATTTGTTTCTAATGGATTGATTTCAGCCCTGCGTTTGATTATTTCCAGCTGTCTACTCCTTTTTGGTGTGTCTGCTTCCTTCATTTCTAGGGCTTTTAAGTGAGCCATTAAGTAGCTTGAATGAGCTGTCTCGAATTTCTTCTTGAAGGCACTTAGTACTATAAATTTTCCTCTTAGCACTGCTTTCATTGTGTCTCATAAGTTTGGCTATGTTGTGTCTTCATTTTCACTGAATTCTAGGAATACTTTAATTTCTTTCTTTATTTCTTCCCTGACCCAGCTGTCATTGAGTAGCAAGTTGTTCAGTTTCTGTGTGTGTGTAGGCTTTTTGCTATTTCTGTTGTTGTCGAGGTCCAGCTTTAGTACATGGTGATCAGATAGGATACAAAGGAATTATTTCAATCTTCTTGTCTCTCTTGAGGCTCGCTTTGTGACCAACTATGTGTTCTATTCTGGAGAAGATTCCATGAGGTGCTGAGAAGAAGGTAAATTCTTTTGTGTTTGGGTGTAAAGTTCTGTAGATGTCTGTTAGGTCCATTTGATTCATGACCTCTATTAGAGACATTGTTCCTTTGTTTAAGTTCCGTTTTGTTGACCTGTCCTTTGCTGAGAGTAGGATGTTGAAGTCTCTCACTATTAATGAGTGGGGATCTATGTGTGGTTTAAGTTTTATTAATGTTTCTTTTACAAATGTGGGTGCCTTTGTATATGGAGCATAGATGTTCAGGATTGTGCTGTCTTCCTGGTGGAATTTTCCCTTGATGAGTATGAAGTGTCCTTCCTCATCTCTTTTTATTAATTTTGGTTGAAAGTCTATTTTATCAGATATTAGAATGGCTACTTCTGCTTGCTTCTTGGGTCCATTTGCTTGGAAAACCGTCTTCCAGCCCTTTACCCTCAGGTAATAGCTATCTTTGTGACTTAGGTGTGTTTCTTGTATGCAACAGATTGCTGGGTCTTGTTTCCGCATCCGTTCTGTTAGTCTGTGTCTTTTTATTGGAGAATTTAGTCCATTGATGTTGAGAGAGATTAATCACCAGTGGCTGTTAAATATTTTGATTTTGATTTTGATTTTGGCTGTGGTCATAAGTTTGTGTGCTTGGTTAATTTTTGTTTTGCTGTGCTCAGGTTAATTATTGCCTGTGTTTTCTTGAAAGTAGTTTTCTTGGGTTGTATTTTTCCTTCTAGTGTCTTCTGTAATGCTGGATTTGTGTGTAGGTGTTGCTGAAATTTGTTTTTGTCATTGAATATCTTGTTTTCTCTGTCTATGAGGACTGAAGTTTTGTTGGGTATAGTAGCCTGGGCTGACATCTGTGTTCTCTTAGGGTCTGCATGATACCGTCCAGGCTCTTCTGGCTTTCATAGTCTGTTGAGAAGTCAGGTGTAATTCTGATGGGTTTACCATTATATGTTACTTGGCCTTTTTCCCTGCAGCTTTTAGTATTTTTTCTTTGTTCTGTATACTTACTGTTTTGATTATTATGCGGCTGGAGGATTTTCTTTTCTGGTCTAATTTATTGGATGTTCTGTAGGCCTCTTGTATTGTTATAGGCCTCTCCTTTAAGTTGGGGAAATTTTCTCCACTGATTTTGTTGAAAATATTTTCTGGGCCTTGGAGGAGAGAATCTTCTTTTTCCTCTATTCCTATTATTCTTAGGCTTTGTCTTTTCATGTTGTCTTGAATTTCTTGGATGGTCTGTGTCAGGAACTTTTTAGATTTAACATTTTCTTTGACAGATACATCGATTTCTTCCAATGTTTCTTCCACACCTGAGATTCTTTCTTCCATCTCTTGTAGTCTATTGGTTATGCTTGCCTTTTTAGTGCCTGTTTTCTTCCCTAAGTTCTTTCTCTCCACAACTTCTTCCATTTGTGTTTTCTCTCATTTTTCCAATTCTGTCTTCAGTTCTTGAGCAGTTTTGTTGATTTCCTTCACCTGTCTGACTGTATTTTCCTGTTGTTCCTTCAATTCCTTCAGCTGTTTGTTTAATTAACAATCTTCTGTTTCTTTTATTTCTTTCAGTGATTTAAGTATTTCTTCTCTAAAGGCCACAAACTGTTTGGCTGCAGCTTCCTGTATTTCTTTATGGATGGCCATAATCTGTTTGACTTTATCTTCTTCTAGTTCTTTATGCATTTTATTTGTTTCCTCTATTATATTCTTCATAAGCATAGATGTTAGGTCATCTTCTTGAATTTCAATTATGCTGGGGTGTCCAGGGCTTCTTGCCCCTGGATAACTGCGTTCTGGAGATGCCATATTGCTCTATCTTTTTTTTGGTTGAGGTTTTACACTGGCCTCTATCCATTGGGCTATCTTAGGTGTTAGGCGTTAGTTTCTGGTGATTCCTGGAATCCTGTGGTGGAGAGAATCCCCTTGGCAGAAAGATGATTTTTTCCTGAAGGAAGCCTCCTCAGCTTTTTAGGTATGGCCACTGAATCGCCGGTGTTTTTCAGGCATTGCCACAACTCACCTCTGGCATACAGACCTGAGTGGTAACTGAGGTCCTTGTTAGTCAAGAGGGCTCTCCTCTCACCTAGAGAAGTCTTGGGGACAGCTGCCCTGCTTCAGGGTTTCTTGCTGCAAATTTAGTGAGTTGCTGCGGTAACCTGGGTGCCCCGTGGTTTGGTCAGTTTAATTAGGGATAACTGGTTGCCCCTTGGAGCAGTGTCAGGGAGTTGATCTTGGGGAATCCCAGGCTTTTGTAGGTCTGAGGTTGGGGCTCTGTGGGCCAGTACCCAAGAGGTAGTCAGTGACAGGTGAGCTCTGCTCTCATGCATGCAGCTGGAGGCTAAAGTCAGAAGCCTGTAGATAGTCAGAAACTTTTCTGGAGCTAGGTGTCCTGAGGTAGGGCCAGATGTTTCCCCTACCATGGGGTTTTTCTCCCAACAGGAAGGCCCAGTCTGTGGTGTTTGGGGTGGTGCATAGAGCGCACAGGCACTGGCGGGTGGTGGCTCCTAGCTGGTGACTGGGCAGGAACCAGAGACCTTGTCCTGAGAACTTTCCCATGTATGGTGGGGAGGGAGGGGGTCAGCTGACTGCTCTAAGCTGTTTCCCTCCCTGTGGGGTTTTCTCCCGACAGGGAAACCCAGTCTCTGGTGTCCTGGGGCACACAGTTCTGTCTGACACAGAGAGTCAGGTGCGCAGCAGGTCTCTGTGCTGGGGGCTGAAGCCCGCTCAGGGCTGGTGTCATGCACCCGCTGATCTATGGGATCTTTTCCAGGGATAGACCGGGTGACCTGAGGGCAGTCTCATTTCCTTCCTTCCCTGTGGGTTTTTCTCACAACTGGGACTCCCAATCTCTGATGTTTTTGTGATCACTGTTCAGCCTGGGAAGGTGATCAGGACATGCAGGCTCTGCTCTGGCGACCAAGTGCCTGTGCGACCAGGGATCACCGTGGAGTTTCCTGGGAAACACGATTGCTGTTGTTTTAGGGCCGAGTTCAGTCTCTTGGTCGCTGTACCGACATTGCTGTCCCGCTCCTCAGACAGGGTCCTCCTGACACAGTCATCTTAGATCCCTCTATTTGCAATAATTTTTAATAATAAATTTTTAAATAAAAAGTTATAGTTTCCTTGAAGCAGTGGTAACACAGTCCTTTAATCCCAGCACTTGATGTGGGAGGGGGAACAGAGGCAGGCAGATCTCTGGATTCGAGTCCAGCTTTGTTTACAGAACATGTTCCAGGACGGCCAGGACCACACAGAAATCCTTGTCTTGAAAATCCTTTTTCTTTCAAAAACAAAACAAACAAACAAACAAAAAAAACCAGAGTTTTAAGTCAAGAAATGTTAGTTAATAAAATTATTCAGAAACATGGAAGCAAATATGTAGGAATCTATGGGAGAGAATTAGTGGCAGAATGGATGGCAAGGGTGAAAACATGAGTTTGCAGGCTACAGAAAGCTGGGGCTTTGATGATAACAGTGTAAAAAGTCACCCAGAATTGATGCTTCTTCTCGTGTTTATGGAGAACAAAGCAGTGATAAGCCTTGATCCAGACACCAGACTAGACTAGGCCCTGTTTTTTTTTTTTTTCCTTTATAGTTCTCCATACAACAAAGAAATAGTTGCAATCATAGACAGTGAAAGCCACTCCCAACACCTAAGTTCCCAAGTCTGTCTTTCCATTCTCCTTCCTAAAAGCTAAAGGGAGAAGTGTTCCCTGAACTTTCAAGCAGAAGCAAGCTTGCAGGTTTTGCCTTTTAGAGGGTGGAATTGTTTCTTAAACCCCTTTCTGAAACTGACACTGATATCAGTAATTTACTCAAACAAAGGAGTATCTGGTGCCGGAAAGGTTGTATGGCCTTTACCTTTCACTGACCACGTCAGTGCAGTCACTGTAAAATGTCAACTCTTTAAGAAGATGGGTGTTATTTTGTTGTCATGACTCTTTCACATAGTATTTCCTGTGCCACTGGGCTAACAAATGCAGTTCCTTTAGTGTATGACAGATTGATACTTTCCAAAGACAATATGATGTAAGCTACATGTTCCATATTAGGCCTCTCCAGCAGCAGTAGGCTTTGTAATAGAAAAGGGGGAAACAAATTGAATATGGTTTATGCAGTCCACCCTATCTGTAACTCGTTTCAATATCTACTCAGAAAAAGAAATTCATTTCAAATATCTAAATATCACTGGAGTCTCTGAAATACTTGATCTTCAAATTTCCATGTGTATTTTGCATTTTAGCACACTACATTGAGACTTAGATCCTACCTTTTCTTCAGAAATACTTGATTTAATTTTAGATATTAGGAAAATAGGGGTTAATGAGAAGTGCTTTCAAATATTAAAGTTGTTTCAAACATACTGATGCTAATTAAGGTTTTAAATTAAGATCAAATTATCAGAACCCAAGCTGCCCTCATAGCCGCACTACAGATGCCAGCAGCAGGCGGCTGGTGACAATCGCTGCAGCATGCCACACTACACTATCTGTTCAGGGACATCGGTGCATAGCACTGTTCAGTGTTCAAAACTGGGAGAGACTGGAGTCTCCAACCACAAAACACATGTGACTACATTTATCTTCAGAGCAAAGCTAAAACATATGACACCTCTAAAGAATGATTCTCCTTTTAAATTAAAAACATGGACAAATATTGTGTTTGTATATATTTACTCTTATTGTACATGGTGCTAAGTTACTGAAGGACACGTGTACACAGGTACATATTGTGCATTGCACCATTAATTTTTTCTATTTATAAACCAATTCAAAATTAAAGGCTCCTGTGTAAGAAGTGTGGAAGTGTTGCTGAAGCACAAGCCATTATATCTTGTGTTTGTGACATAAAACGGCCACAAAGAAGGAAGACACAGAGACATAACTTTTAGCAAATATCAGTTGCCACAGAGGCAGAACCAAAATGAGGATTTAGATCAGCTGTTTGCCTGAGAGGCAGTTCTAGGAAACTCCTGTTTGGTTACATAGACATGTGACAGGGAAAGAAGGGTGCCAGTAAATGCCATATTATCCAGCAGCCTCCCATGAGGAATGAGGTTAAATGACACTTGCACAGTTGGCAAAATGATGTAGAAAATGTGCAGAGCTATTCCAGCCCTGGGAGTGAGTTGTGGTATTTGTTCAGCATTTTTCTCAGTGATTACGGCTTGCACCCAGGTAGCAATAATTCAGAACCCAACCCTTACTGATCAAGAAAAGTTATTTGGGCAATGAAATCCAGACATTGACAGTTGAGAATCAGAACAGTATGTACCAAAAAGCACTCGTGGGATTTATAGAAGGGTAATAGACCAGACCCGATAGACACTTTGACTTACAGTGTACAATGTGCCAAAAGAACATGGCAAGTGGGTATGTTTTCAAAATGTGAGCTTGTTGCCCAGCTGTCTCCCGGATTAGAACTGAGGACCCTATGGAGTCAGTGGTTCCCTCTCCCCTAAGAACTCGTAGTGGAGAGGATAAAGGTTAAAGAGAAGTAGGGATTAATTGTGTATATAGGCATCAAAAACCTTTGCACAGCAAGGCTTGCCACACCCAGTCCCCACTATTTACCCACCAGGTCAAAGCCTGTGCAGCCTCTGCTACTGTTTTGAAACCAGGGAAGCCTGTCTACTGTCCATTGGGGTTTTGCTGTGCTTTCCCTCTCCAAAGGCCAGTCCTTTATTTGACCATACTACTGCTGAGCTCACAGTTCATGTCATCTCACCACAGGAAACACTGTGGGGATTCCCACCTTCCAGAAATCAGAGTAACAAAGGTGACTTTACAAGAGGGGTTGCCCAGTGTGAATTTTGAATAGGGGATTTCTCTTTTTTATTTTATTTTTTTAATTCTTTATTAATTACACTTTATTCACTTTGTATCCCCCCTGTGGTTCCCTCCCTCTTCCTGTCCCAATCCTTCCCTTCCTCCACCCTCTGCATGCATGCCCCTCCACAAGTCCATTGATAGGGGAGGTCTTTTTTTATTTTAATTTTTATTTATTACAACTTATTCAGTTTGTATCCCAGCTGTAGCTCTGTTCCTATAGTGCCCTTCCTTCCTCCCTCTTCTCCTCCCATGCCCCTTCCCCAGTCCACTGATAGGGGAGGTCCTCCTCCCCTTCCCTCTGACCCTAGCCTATCAGGTCCCATTATAACCAGCTGCATTGTCTTCCTCTGTGGCCTGGTAAGGCTGCTTCCCCCTCAGGAAGAGGTGATCAAAGAGCCAGCTACTGAGTTCATGTAAGAAACAAGCACCTGTTTCCCTTACTAGGGAACCCATTTGGAGACTGAGCTGCCATGGGCTACATCTGAGCAGGGGTTCTAGGTTATCTCCCTGAATGATCCTTGGTTGGAGTATTAGTCTCAGAAAACACACCAGTGTCCAGTTTTTGTTATTGTTATTGTTGTTCTGTTGCTCTCCTTGTGGAGCTCCTGTTCCCCCTCCCTCCAGGTCTGTCTGTCTCCCCCTTCTTTCATAAGTTTGGCTATGAGTCTCAGCATCTGCTTCAATACCCTGCTGGGTATAGTTTTTCAGAGGTCCTCTGTGGTAGGCTTCTGTCCTCTTCCCTGTTTTCTCCCTCTTCTAGTGTCTGGCCCATTTGCCTTTCTGAATGAAGATGTGTCTCAAAGGCAACTTTTTGAATACTCAAAAAGAAATAGAAAAATCAGGTAATGAGACATTTATAATTAGGCAATAAATTGGAAACTCCAGACCACTGGCAAATAAATAAAATGTGTAGGAGGCAGTTCGTCCGCTCTCCTGGCTTAAGCGGCACTATAGTTACAATACATTATATCTAGAGCCTCCTTAGAGTCGAGAAAACGAGTGCTTTTAGCTGTAGTTATAGGGCCTTGCTTTGGTTTGTTAGAGGTAGTCTAACAAGAAAGAAATGATTTTTTTTCACAATAGTTATAAATAATGCAAACTGTAAGCCCGTCACTCCTTGGATTATGTAACTGTTTCTGTCTAAAATGTATACTATTTTTTTTAACTACATCAAGAGAGTAACATAAACTTGGCTGTCAGCTACTAGCCCAGTCATGTTAATCTTTGACCTAGAAAACCAATTTTCTATTTATTTGCCTTAGAATTTTCTTTCATTGATCCATGTAGGAGGGATGTCAACCCTTTGATCTTCCAGAAATGGGTTGTGTTAGCTTTTCATGACTACAATATAAATCTAAGATGATCATCTTATACAAATAAAAGTATGCTTGGCTCACTATTTTGGAGGTCTCTGTGCCAGAGAGACATATTGCTTTAGGGTTTATATTAGGGCAGCAGATCATGGTGGGAGTACATTGATGGGGGAGCTGCCAAACTCATGGCAGAGAAGAAACAGAACAAACAAAGCCTGGAGTCCAGTATAGGTGTTTCCCCATGTGACGGAAGTCTTCCAATCTCACTCCATCTCTTAAAGATGCCACCACTCCCCAAGAGCCTCATAGGCCATGGAATAAGGCATTAACATGAGACCATTTATGGGATCCTTTCCATAGAATGACTCTTTTAGTCTGTTTCCTTGTCAATAACTGACTGGAGGGTCCTTACAAGATTCAGGAGTTATAAGTTGTCCATAAATCCATGCTTGTTTCCACACCAGTGGCAATTAATATAATGTACTTCTTACCCTGTGTCTTTAGATCTAAACTTAGGCTTTACACTAACTGTAATGTCTTAAACATTTATTGTATAAATAATGCAAATGATGTAATAATAGTTCTTATTTACCGAGCATATAGATTTGAGTTGCTGTATCTTAATTTGTCCATTTCTTCTCTAGTCAACATTCTGGACTGAGTGCATTGACTGTTGAGTCATGAGTGGCAATGAACCTTTAGTTTTAAGGGTATTAAAAACTTAATAAATCTTACAGAGCTACCCAGCTAGATGTTATAGCAAACAATTCTATTTTACTTCATTTAAGATTTTTAGGACATCAGAAGAAGAAGAAAACAGGAAACAACCTAGGAACCTGCCACAGAGGGCCTCTGAAAGGCTCTGCCCTGCAGACTCTCAAAGCAGATGCTGAGACTTATGGCCAACTGTTGGGAAGAGTGCATGGAATCTTATGTAAGAAGTGGGAAATAGTAATAGCTGGAGAGGACAGGAACCCCACAAGGAGAGCAACAGAACCAGAACATTTGAACACAGGGGTCTTCCCAGAGACTCATACTCCAACCAAGTACCAGGCATGGAGATATCCTAGAACCCCTGCACAGAAGTAGCACATGGCAGTTTAGTGTCCAAGTGGGTTCCATAGTAATGGGAAGAGGGACTGCCTCTGACATAATCTGATTAGCCTGCCCTTTGATCACCTCCCCCTGAGGGGATAACAGCCTTACCAGGCCACAGAAGATGACGATGCAGCCACTCCTGATGTGATCTGATAGACTAAGATCAGAAGGAAGGAGAGAGGGACCTCTCCTATCAGTGGACTTGGGGAGGGGCATGCGTGAAGAAGGGGGAGGGAGGGTGGGACTGGGAGGGGAGGAGGGAGGAGCTTATGGGGGGATACAAAGTGAATAAAGTGTAATTAATAAAAATAAATAAATAATAAAAAGAAAGGACACTCAAATGGCAATTCTTGGTGGAAAATAAAAAGATTTTTAGGAAGAGAAAAAAATGTGCCGGAGAATTTTAGTCCCCCATAATCTCCTGTCTTATGATTTCATTAATCTGCTCCTAAGAGAGATTTACAGACATTGAGCTTTGTCCAAACCAAAATTCAAATGTAAAATGTTTTATAGATGAGCAGAAGATTCTTTAGCTTATTTCCTGTGATGGAAGTGAGTCTAACTGAAACCCCATTGTTATAAAACTAATCAGTACTCTGTAATTTATTGCATTTCAACCTCAACCCTGTTGTATCATAATTGTTAAAAAAAAATCTGAAAATAAGTTAGATGTGAATTAGATTTAATGATCATATCCCAATAAAAATGTTACAGACTGGGTTCATAAAGCTTCATTTCAGTTTGTACTTAACACTTCCCCTTGTTTTTCACAGAAATTCATAAAAATTTCCACAAGCTCAACAATAGGAATTTACATGAAGTTTCTGAAAAATGTGGTATACTCTACGAGCTAGTTAAGTTACAACAGCCATTCCAAGAACAGTGAAAGACGCCACTATTAGCATTCCCCCTTAAAGATTTTCTGGCCTCACAAAAGTTGGTTGTTATTGGTTGCAATGATGAATCCCACTGCAAGGATTAAAGTGCACTTCAGTGACATACCACAGCTGACTGTTTCAAGTTTATAGCAGAGAACTGGGGTAGCCCAGGTTGACCAGCGCTTATCTGACAACCCAGAAACATTCCCATTTTGAACTTAGAGATCTTCTGGAGAAATTTTATCACCTGGTTTATACTAAAAATTAACCAGTTTGGCTCCTAAATAATAAAGTTTTAATCCTCAGTTAGTCCTGCCTTGAATTTAATTTTTTATAGCAGAAAGTATTTTTACTGTCAAAACTAAGAGCATGTTTCCTACAATATCCTTTGTATTCCCCCCCCAAAATGTGTGAAAATACATAGATTCCATGAAAGCTGTCTGCTTCAATATGTCAGATATATCTCCCTGTGGTAGAAAGGCTAAGAGAGTCCCTGGGAGCTGATGGGAGGTTCACCCTTGCAGTCTATGATGGCTTTGAGTGTATGTATCAGGCAGATGCTTACAATGAAGCTCGATGTAGATAGTCTTTAAATATATGAAGACACCAGAGGTGAATTCCACTGTGGATTCTGCGTAAGTTAGTTGAAAGAAAATTAAGTTAGAGACACCTAGAAAGGTTATGAAAATATTTTGAGATTTAGTACCTACAGTACATGCAGAAGGGCTGTATGGCTCAGCATTTTGGGGTTTGCAGCCAGAGCCAGGCTGACTGCAAATTCAACTTGATCATGGCAGCTCAATCTTGATGTCAGCTACTTCCAGCCTCTTTATGGCTCTCCCACTTAACGAAGTTCTCAACTCCTTGGTTCCTTGCAGTTCTAAGCATATCAGCTTATCCCCACAGGATAAGTCCTTTAAGATCAGGATTTGGCCACCTTAGCATTGCTGCTAGGTACTTTTCTTCAAGAACTTTTGTGGTTAAAATCAGTAATTGAGAACATGGCTGGGAAGGGATGTGGGAGGTTGTCTGGGAGACAGGAGGTATGAGGTCATCATTTGGCAGAAGGAAGAAAGGTTGTGTAGAACATGACAATATACAGTGATCATTTGAGCATGATGGTCATGCATTTCAATGGGAACAAATGACTTCTGAAACCATTCTCTCTGCTTCCTTCACTTGGTGATGTGGAGGCCTAGAAACAGCGGACTTAACAGGGGCTGTTCTGTGGATAAATAGAAGAACAACAGAGTAGAAGATGTTGTGCAAAGAGCCTCTAAGTGTGGTGTGTGATGGAGGCTGGCTAAGGAGAGAAAACAAGTGGAAGTGGTGGGCAATAGAGGACACCAGAGAGCAGAGAAAAAGGCAAAGACAGGAAGTTGCACATGGGAAGTTTCAGCACTGGCAGACTCTAATAGGGACATGGGCAAAGAGGAAACATTGAAAACACATGCCAGGACACAGCTTTGGGTAGTTAACTCTGTTAACAGTGGAATTACTGTCCAAGTGATGGTTAAACTGAGAGTGAAAGTGGTGATAGAAGGAATAAGCAAGAAGTTGGCAGAGGGAAGCAAGGAGAGGCAGGATGGAAAAATGTAAACCAAGTAGGAGAAACTTCAGGATAGCTTGGGAAGTGACTGTGATAGAGTTCAGAATAATGAGGGAAGCAAACTCAAAATGAAGCATGTCCACCAAGCTGCCTCCTGTCCCTACAGTGTGAAGAGTGGGGTTTAATAAACATACATTTAAAGTCTTTCTTAGTCTTCCCTTGATCATAATTCAAAGCAAGCTGTGCCCATGCAAGGAAATGCTTCCTGGAAAGATGTGAAGGGACATTCCAGGAAGAGAGTGGGACCATTACTAACTGGACTTTCCAAGAGACAGAGGAAGGATTCAGGAACAAGAGTATGAAATTAGGCTGTATTAGATGATATCAGACAGTTACAAGCATTTATAGTTATATGGTGTGCCATAAAATAAAATGTAGGCAGGGTGAGGGAGCCTGGAGGTCAGCAGTACTTCAAGTAAAAGCTAACAAGGGCCTCAGACAGAACAGAACACTAGCACATCACAAGAGTAGGAAGAGGTATTGGTTTTGAACTGCACATGGATGGAGCATCCAAGCTTCTCTTTCTTCTTAAATCTTCTGCAGCCACTAAGCCATGCCTCTGACTGGGATTTTCCCCAGATATAGTAGGTGGGTCAACATGAACTCATAGGCAAGTTTAGGAGACAGCTGCTAGCATTATTAATGGTGGGACAGGCTGTGGTTTTATCAGTTAAGGAGGAATGGTTTGAAAGATGAGCCACAAGCATTAAGTGATGGCTGGTGCTGCATGGAAAGAGTTTGAAGCTGTGGAGAGAAACTACTGAGAAATATTTAGTATGTGAAATACAATAATTTGAGGAACACAATAGTTAAGATGTGAAATGGATACAGCTGAAGAGGAATTGGTGACCTAAAATCTCAGCTTGAGAAACAATTGTGGTTTGGGTCCCAAGCTTGGACCTCTATGCGTGGCAGTATTTTTGGTACGGGAACAGAATACCTTTCAGAGCTGAGGACTTATAAAGAAAGCTTCAGTCACTGGGGACGTGCTCTGTAGGGAACTGGAACACTGGTCCTCCATCTCTCTCTGTTTCTTGGTGTCTCTTAAGTGGCTCTTCTTCTCTGTCATGTTTTCATTGTGAATGATGTATGTAACAGGCACAGAGGTAATAGGAGCCAGGAGACTATGGACTGAAGCCATCAATGCTTGTAATGCCATCAATGTTCTGTAAATTATTTATTCAGGCCTTTTGTCTCAGTGACAGAAAGGCAATCCCAAAACTCACAGATTAGCCAGGATAGAAAAGGATAAACATAGTGGGGTGCAGTGGCACATGCCTGTAATCCCAGCACTCTGAGAGGCAGAGGCAGGTGGACCGCTGTGAGTTGGAGGCCAGCCTAGTATACAAAGAAAGTCTAGGGCAGCCAAGGCTACACAGAGAAACCCTGTCTTGAAAAACCAAAATAGATAGATACATAGATAGATACATAAATAGATACATAGACAGATCCATAGATGCATAGACACATAGATACATAGATACACAGATAGACTCATATATAAATACATAGATACATAGATGAAAAGGACGAATGTAAAGACTTAATGAAGTTCTGCTGAGAACATGTGAGAATGACTGAAATAAAAATCAGCAACAATATCAAAGTCTTGACAGCACAGTGAGAAAATAAAAAATTAAGACATCACTGGTAGAATGCAAGGTATGAGAGCCAATCTGCAAAAGTTTCACAATTTTATAAAAACTCAAGCACCACATTCCCTAGGAATTACACTCTTTGGCTTCTATCCCACAGAAGTGGAAATTTACATTCATATAAAATATCTACATGAATGTTTATAGCAGCTCTACTCACAAGAGTCCAAAACTGACTGTAAACCTATGTCTATCATTTCGCTAATGGCTGAATGAGCTGTGGTATATCACAGCCTGTGCTGTGAAATTCTACTCAAAAATGAAAGAGCATAAATTAGCAATGGATCTTTGGATAAATGTCAAAGGCATTATGGTCAAAAGTAGAATGATAAGTGAAAGAAAACTATTCTGAAAAAGGTGTGTGTGTGTGTGTGTGTGTGTGTGTGTGTGTGTGTGTGTGTGTGGTGTGGTTCTAATTATATGGTTTTCCAGAAATGGCAAAAATTTATACATGTATATATGTGTATTATATATTTATGTGTGTGTGTTGGTTTGTTTGTTTCTTAGAAGTTAGGGAAGGGAAAAAATGACAGAAAGGGTATTTTTGGTGGTAACTGAATATTTCATTGGGTTCACTGTGTCATGGTTATATGACCTTATGCATGTGATAACTGTCATAAAATTGTGGACATATTTTTAAAAACCTGTACATGTAAAACCTTGTGATATCCAAGTAATTGATGCATTTGAGTTCTCAATTACGCCAGTTCTCTGTTTTCATAATGTAATATAAATAAGTAAATCAACACTAGTAAGCAATGCACAAGAACAAGATATATGTAGAAAATAGCATGTGATCCACTAACAGAAACTACAGAAGAGGAGAAAACAGAGGAAGATGTATTTGACGAAAGCATGAAGTCATATGTTCAAGAATTAAAGGGGAAAATGAAAGCCCTCAGACTAAATATGTTCACATTCCATCAAAGTAATGGATGAGGATTCATAAGTAAACAAGGTAGCAACATTTACACAGACACTCTAGCATGCAGCCCTGAGCAGGGGAGAGAAAGCAGACTGTCACATGAGAGTGCTCAGCTGCAGCCATGCTGTGAACAGTTTAAGCCATGGGGACACTTGACTGTATAAGCTCAAGTACATCAAAGGGCAGGCAGAAGAGCTGAGGAAACACACTGGACAATAGTTCAGCTTGGGGTTTTTGGTTTTTTGGGGGTTTTTTTGTTTGTTTGTTTGGTTTGTTTGGTTGGTTTTGCTTGTTCATTTCTATTTGTGTCTGCTTCTGTGTGTGCACAGTTACATATGTGTGCATGCACATGGGTATGTGGGTGTACGTCCCTACATGAGGACACCAACAGTCCCTTATGTTTTGAAACAAGGTTTCAGCCCAGAGCTCTCCTGATAGCAACTAGTGCAGCCAGCAAGTTTGCTCCAGAGATCTAATCTTTAGCTTCTGAGCTGTGAAATACTTACAGTGGTCCCTATGCCCACCCAGTTTTTACTGGATTCCGAAGCTCCAAACTATGGCCCTCAGGCTTGCTGTTTGTGTGGCAAGCCTTTTAACTACTCTTAAGTGGCTGTTCTTCTCTGTCACGTGTTTTCATTGTGAATGATGTATGTCTATCAGATCACATCAAGAGTGGCTGCATTGTCATCTTCTGTGGCCTGGTAAGGCTGCTCCCCCCTCAGGGGGAGGTGATCAAAGAGCAGGCCAATCAGATTATGTCAGAGGCAGTCCCTCTTCCCATTACTATACTGAGGGATATCCAAAGCCCATGATCAATAGTAGACTATTAATTGTTATCACACTATGTTGTAAAACTGGTCAGAGAAAATTAGGAAGCAATATAGAAGATCTGACTACATTTGCTAAGTTTAATCACTGAGATATTTGTAACGTCAGGGAATAGGCAGTGTTTAAAAAAATTGCAACCCTTTTCCCCCCGAAAAGATGATCATACTCAAGATACTCTGCTCGCCGACCGTACTATGAAAGCAACAAAGTCCTAAGTACCAAGAACTAGCTAAAAATCACCATGTGCTTGACAAAAACTAAGTCCTACTAAATTAGCAAACTTTGGTTCTAAAATGACATGTGTTCCTTTGGAATTTTTTATGTCTTTCAGAGAAACTTTATCACATGGGTCTCTTCATTAAATGTGAAAGGTTAGTTTATTCTTAGGAGTTTCAAGGTGTCCACTGCTGCAACACATAGACCATTTTTCCCTTAGCTTCTCATGGATTAAGGTGTGTGGGAAACTCTTCATTTTTGCAAGCTTATTTGAATCTTATGTTTCACTAAATAGTCTTCTAATTTTAGTTGCAGAACTGTGTTAGCTTTTGTATACATGGTCATTGTTGGCATTCTTCCTTTTCACAACAGAGTAAGACCCTGGAGTGGAGAGCATCATTTTTACTAACATATCAGTGGCCAAATAGTAAGCAATGGCAACATCTAGCTTCAAGAGAGTCTTGGTATTAACATTTTTACTGCCACTCTATGCCCAACTAAAATACTAATACTGAAAGGAAAAGCAGACCCCATACAGGCATATAACAAGATCCGCAAGATAGACATATGCTTTATTCCTTTAACTTGTTAGTTCTAAAACCCACCACAATATTTATGATATTAAATCAATCTCATATTCTGAATAAATTCCACATGGGCATGAAAATTATCTTAATGTATTGCTGGATTCTATTTCATAGAGCTTGATTCAGAAGTACTGCATCTGTGTATATTTAAAAAATGTGTTTTGGTGCAGAAAGTAGTAATAACCTTCAATTTACATGGTACTTTACTGTTTTAAAATAATTTCATACATATACGGCTTGAGAACTGACAGTAATCAAAAGTTGACTACATTTTTTAAAATAACTATTTGAAATGTATAAGTTGAAAATATTTACAAGTGAACAGTGAATGTTTTTCTTATATTTGCCTAAATCCTAGAGAGCTAAGACTAAGACAGACTAAAGCATAGATTGGGAAAGAGGAAAGAATACAGAAGTGTTCACACCATCCAAGGTGCACAGGCAGGAATGGGCAACAGGCTCCATACAGTGCTTTGCATTCTGCTGGTATTCTAGCGATGTCACTAATGCAACAATTAAGCAGAGGTCACTCATCAGCAAACACTCTCAGGCTTTGTAAGCTTTGGATTCCTGACATACACACATATATCAAATGAGTCCATGGCTGCAGAGTGTTGTCACTGATAGACAAGGCACTAGAGAAAGTACAAGGTGCCTGTGGCAGTTGAGTGTTGTCTGTCCTGGTCACACGTTATTACCTCTAACTGACAAGGTTTTCCAGGATACACAGTGATTACATAAGAGCATTCACTCACCACCCCAAGACCTGAAGAACATTTGGGAAGAAGATAGACTGTAGAATGATACAATTTTATTGAGGAGGCATTTCACAGGAGTGGCTTCGTGTTACAGTAAACATGGAATTACTCAAACAGCTTGGTCTGTATGCATTTACCTATACAATAGATGCTATCTGTGTATGTCATTTTCATGTGCCTTTGAGTCCATAGGGTCTCACAGATACAAAGTACATCAACAGAGCAGCACAGAGCTCAGAGACTGTTCCTGTGGTCTCAGCAGCCCTGCCACACTCACCAGCTTCCATTTCTCTCCTTTCCTGTCTCTTGCACATCTGCAGCTGCACTTCTGCTGCAGGTGTACATCTGCATGAAGTAAAGATCAAGGAAGTGTGACTGCTCACATCAGTGCATGCCTCCCTCAAACAAATGAGGTCCAGGAACAGCTTCTTGGCCTGGATTGTCTGCACTTACCAGAATAAGTCGTCCAAGTGCAGTTAACTTGACGCCGGTATTGGGGGGGTGTTTGTTTGGCTTTGGCTCTGGGCACCTTACACAGCCAGTCTGCTTTTCTCATTCATGCGTGTGCCTGCATGAACTTATGTGCAACATGTGCATTCAGGAGCCCACCAAAAGCTAGAAAAACGTATCAAGTCCCTTGGAACTGGAGTTGCATGCAATTGTGAGCCCTTTTGTGGGTGTTGGGAATTGAACTTGGGTCCTCTGGAAAAAAAAGCAAATGCTCTTAACCACTGAGCATTTCTCAAGCCTTTTTTAGTGACTATTCCAACTGGGATAAATTAATATACCCAGTATAATGTTACTCTAAAAGTCTAAAGTACAAAGAGAAATGCTTTGAGAATCTCATCTTTTTCATTATCAGACCTGGCAGTTGTTACAAATATCAGAAATGAATAGGATTTGTGTCAAAATGAATAGACCTGCCCCATTACCATGTATGCTTTTGTCCTTCCCAAAGGATGCTGTATACCCTCAAGTCCCCACAGTGGTAGAAACAACAAGCCATCACTAGGCACTTAGGTTTAAAACAAACAGTTTAAAATAGTTAATTATATCTTACCCTGCAGAAAGAGAAAATATTTTCTCAGATCCCTGAAAAAAGATAATGAATAATTTAGAGCTTTGCAGCAATGAAAACTCTCAGTGCTGTTTCTAGAGTGCTGCACTGGATTAAAATGTGCCGTCTGTTTCCAGAGAGCAGTTCTTCATGATTATACTCTCTGGCCTCTCAAACATGAATTCCTAATAGGAAAATTGTAGGCTGAGGGCAGGGCAAATAGCGCCAGGGCATTCAGGCCAACAGGTAAGAAACAGGTTAAAAGCTTTAAGACTAAAAGCCTGGGGCAGGTTCAGCAAAATGTAGGTCAGCCTCACAGAATACACAAAGTACAAACTAAAGCTGAGAATTTAGGAGGAAACTAAAGCACACTCTAATCTCTGTCCTTTCTGCTGATCCATTAAGAGAACTCAGTAAAAACTGTTTTGTTAGCAAACCACATTTGGTTGCTTAAAATATAGAAAGTAAAACTATTTGGTGTAGAAAAGCTGTTTTTGAATAAGTAGTTCTGTGATGATGAGTAGAAACAAACTTTCTAAACCAAGTATCAAAACTGAAAGCAATTAAGGAATATATCAGTTTGGTTATTAAAATATAAATGTGTGCCTGTCTGAGCGTGGAAAGCCTCTCAATTTATCCCACATCCTGTCTTTCCAAAAATCTATTCTAGAGCTTTACATAAGCATGTCTAGGGAACGTAAACAAGGAAATAAATAGAAAACCATGACCCTCCTCAGTACTCATATATCTCTAAAATAACCACAGCTCTGGGATGAACCCCACCCCCAGGCCAGATTAGTTCAGAGTACAAAGAAGACACATTTCTGTAGAGTCAAAACACAGTTCTATAGAGTCTGGGGGTGGCCTTAATCCCTCACAAAACTCCAGACCACACGTAGCCACTAGCCAGAATAAACACAGCATGTGAAGGGGCTACTGGATTGTGGGTAAATTCTGCCAAATTAGAATTCAAACCATAGTTTCAGTAATTCTTTAAAACAGTAACAAAAGTTGAACACTCAGCGAGTGGCTTGATGCTCTTACAACATCAGTGCAACAATTGTAGGAACATTGAAAATACATAACCAATGACTGGTCTGCCTTTGGGCATACCTGCTTTTTTTTTTAATAATGTAAAAATATTTTATAGTGGCAAATAAATGCTTCTAAGGCAGTTGACTTTTAAAGTATTTAATCAGTCTAAGGGAAACATTGTCAAGGAAGTGGGGCTAAAACTAGAGAGCAAAGTCAGAGAGACTTGCCACACAGCCAAGCCCCCCCCAACCCCAGCACACACACACATGCATGCAACTGGTTCAGTCTAGCCAAGAGATCCTGTCCCAGTTTGCTGCCTGCCTATGCCCTGTGAGCATTTGCAGTAGGGTTTCTTTTTTCCCCGAAATCTACAACACACTGAGAGATCAAAAGATTAAAAATCAGTGTCTATTATTAATGTTTAAGGCCTGAACTAGCTGGGTGGAGAGGTCCAGCAATGCTGTGAGGGGAAGAACTCACCTTACTGCGTTCTTTCCCCACTCACTAGATATACAGTTACTAGGAAACTGGCCCATCCCCCTAGGGAGGGACACCAGATCATTAATGGTCTGGGGACCTTCGTATAGCCAATCAATTCAAAATGCAGCATTTTGACCAATAGATGCTTGCCAGGCAGGAATTGCCCCTGCCTTGGGCATGCGGGGATGGACCAGAATCTTTAAATCACCCAATTAACCTGAGCATGGGGCTCTCTCGGCTCTCACTGCTTTGGCGGTGGGGGGTGTGAGCCCAAGCTGCAGCTTGTAATTTGTAATAAAAAGATCCTCGTGTGTTTTGCCACAGACTCGACTCCTGGTGGTGGTATTTTGGGGTATTGCAATTCGGGCACAACAACACTGAACAGTAAATGTGTTCCATTTCACTTAATCACCCCAGGTAATGCGATATTTCCACCTGGAAGTGAGGCTGTGTGTATACCAGCTAACATCTTTTCCTGCAGATTGAACTGTGGGATTCTGTCCGTGTGTCAGCCACAGTGACAGATTTACTTGCTCTGTTAAATCTGGTGTCACATGCTTCTGAAAAGACCATGTGCATAAATTCTTAGAACAGCTTACTGAGACCTGTTCCTTACAAAGTGTCATGACATGGGGCAATGACCCACATGGCTGATGTCCAAGGAAAGTGCCTCTGCCTTCAAGCTCCGTAATAACAAGGCCACTGTGGTGGAAGTATATGAAAAGGCAGTGACATTTTTCCAAAATTAGCTAACTTTATCTTCCCTTTGCTTGGCAGGAGGTCACATAGTTGTTTCCATTGAATTGAGTAAAAATAAGCAGAAAATAGCTCTGAGCCCATTATATCAGTTAGCCAATCCTATTGGAGCTCTTTGAAAACCCCTGCTTGGGTAGTCACTAATGGAGAAAATTACTTGGAAAAAAAACAAAACAAAAACATGGTACTTGGAGATCTGTAATTGAGTATTTACAGAATATATAGGTGTGGGGTGGGGAGAAATGGCACAGTGAGGTTGGTGGTAGGAAGCTGAGTGTTTACTTCTTTGCAATAAAATGGAAACTCCTTTTGCTCTTTTCGGGGGATCTATAGAAAGATAGATCCACTTTGACCAGATTCAGGGCAGCACCTTAGAGAGTAGCTGCCGTGTGCATACATGCGTGAGTGTGTGACTGCACTACCTGTGGGGGCTTTTAGGTGTCTCAACATTGAATGAGATTTCTGGAAGTGTAAGGTTGTAGAGTTTGGATTCAAGGGGAACATGAGACGAGTTAGGCTTTGTAGTAGGAAAATTCTATTAGCAGAGGTATTAACAGTGTGAGCAGACAGCAGTATGATGGGGCCCTGAGGAGTGCTTGGGGCTGCTTCTTAGAAGATTCTATACCGTGTGTTTGACAAAGCCCCTAATACATGCATGCAGTCAAGCTGTTTCTGAATCAGCAATGACAATGGGAAGGGCACAAACCTGGAAACACACATTACTTTTAATTCTAGAGACCAAATTGCTGTATTTGGGGGAACTATCCATCAAAATGATGGCACTTTACAAAACAGCCCTGGCTAGCAGCAAGTAATACCCTTGCACACATTTTGCTCTGACTGCCACCCCTCGTCCAACCCTCATTGCCCACTTCCTTGCCCCTCTCGTCCCAGGTGTGGAAGACATCGTGGCTATAATGATTCCTGAGCCCAAAGGGAAGGAGATAGTGGGCCTGTTGGAGAGAAACATCACGGTGACCATGTACATCACCATCGGAACCCGGAACCTGCAAAAATATGTGAGCCGCACGTCGGTTGTGTTTGTCTCCATCTCCTTCATTGTCCTGATGATCATTTCCCTCGCATGGCTGGTCTTTTATTATATCCAGAGGTTTCGCTATGCAAATGCCAGGGACAGGAACCAGGTGAGTAGCTCATTAAGAAAAGTATGGCTCTGTCAACTCAATGCAAACGACACATATTATGGTGTAAATTTTGTAACTCACAAGTAACAGGGTGAGATTAACAGTATTTTCAGACTCTATCCCCCACCACACACGCACTCACATGCAAACACATTGCTAACCTCTGTTGCAGTTTTTCAGAAATTTCTTACACTTCTGAATTCTGATGTTTTACTGACATTGTCATCTAGATGTTGATTTATTTCATACCTCCTCCCATTGCTCATTTTTTAAAACAACTGTTTGTTTAAGCAGAATGAAGAAAGAAGGGGAGAGGGACAGGGGCCTAGATTATAGTAAGAGGGACAACATGACTCAGAAAGAGCCAGGATTTCCTTCTTGGAAACATAAGGGGGGAGGGAGTTTTATTTTTAAAATAAAGCTGGGTTTTAAAGGAGTTAATTTTTGAATGTATATACATTGTATAAATGTGAATGTTGTACAATGGAACGCAATGAAAAACAATTGTCTTCCATGTGAGTCCTAGCTACTTACTTCTACTCCATAAAGTATCTGCTCAGGATATTTTACACATATCTAAATGCACGTCTTTCTATGCCATATCTCTTTATTCATCTCCCATTGATGAAAATGTTTTCTTTTTCACACAAGACATACAATATGTGATACATATGTGATACTTAGCATACTATTTAGTATAAGGTAAATCCTGGGAGATTAATTGCTAAAACTATAGTATATTATTTAAACTATGATGACTACAATGTTGTCTTCCAAAAAATATTGTTGAAGCAATTTATACTTCAATCAATAATATTTAAAAGTAGTTTGCTGGGAACATCAAGTTGACTCAGCAGGCAAAGGTACTTAACTCCAAGCCTGTTAACTTGAGTTTAATCCCCAGAATACAGAGTAGAAGAAGAGAACTGAGTACAAGTTGGACCTTTACATCCACCTCTTGGGACAAGAACACCTATATGTGTTTGGCACTAGTTTTTCAAATGCTTTACTGTATTTGGGAGTTCCTTAAAGCTTATATCTTCCTTCCAATTCCCCAACACCAGGTAGGGAAAAAGAAGGCAGTAAAGTAAAGGGGTTGTAGTCCTCTTTCCTTCTTCCTGCTGGGTAGGGTCATAGGATTCTTTGGGGGTAATAGCAATATCCATCCTTAGAAAATATAGAAGTCCAGGGAACCAAATAACCAGCAAACCAGCAAGAGCAGCAAGACCTCTTCTGTCTCCTGAAAGCAGCCGCCCCTTCTTCCTCTGGGCTATCTTATTTATACCCTTAAAGTTCTCAAAATTCAACAAAAAGCCCCTCTCAGAGCCAGCATGAGGCAGACAGCCTGCTGCTGCGGACAATCTGAATCAGTCCCATGTCAGACATACACACACAGACATATCACACACAGAGAGGCAGATACACACACAGGGAGACACTCCACACACAGATACAAAGAAAGATAAAGACACACAAACACAAATTAAAAAAGAAAAAACTTTCCATAGCATTACCAAAAGAATGTTAGAGGTTTTCTTGTGATTCAATGAATATCACTTTTTATTTTGTTTTATTCCTGTGATGGCAGGGAATAAACCCACAACCTTGCACATACTAAGCAAACAGCTAACCTCCAAGCTACATTCCCATCACACTCTTTAAATTATAGGTAAAGCTAAAACCTTTGTAAGTGTAGTTTAAAACACGAAAGTTTTGTTAAGTCCCTGCTTCTGTGAGCTAGTGGTTTTCAGCTGAGTTGTGGAAGCTTTCTTACTAGTGTCTCCTTGTTGGTCAAGGAAATTAACTAATTTTTTTTATTGTATGGGATTTATTTCTCCCAGATTCTCAACATCTTTGGCTTTACCTGTAGTGCTCTGAAGCATGAAGATTTGTTGCTCTTGTTAAGTTACTGACTCTATCCAGTTTTGCGTTGTTTTTTTTTTTTTTAATTGGTTTTGTTTGGTTGGTTTTGGTTTTTTGAGACAGGATTTTTCTGTGTAGCCTTGGCTGACCTGGGCTTGCTTTGTAGACCAGGCTAGCCTTGAACCCACAGAGATCTGCCAGCTTCTGCCTCCCTGAGTGCTGGCATTAAAGGAATGTGCCTCCTCATCCATCTGTTTATCCAGTTTTGAATATACCACCAAAACTTTTATAAATGGATTTTCTCCAAGCCAAAACTTTAGAAAAACATGCTTTTGTCTACCTCATTTTTATTTCTCTTTTATAATTAGATATTACAGAACTTTTCCTTATAAAGAATAAAGCAGAGATGCAATGTTTTTATGATGGCCTGCCATTTTCATGAGTTGCATTTGTTGAATAAATAATCTTCCTCTCATAGGCAGTAGCCTCCTTTGACAATATTAAATCCAAGGAAGCAGATCCTGTTTTGATGGTCTATAAGCTGTTCCCTTCGTCTCCCTGTGCCTTCCTGCTCCAGTATATCATTTCAAGAACTACAGAACTACTGTGTGCCTCACATCCGTACCTGTTGGTCTCCTCTGTTGTATTGTCTTCATTATGTTTGTGTTTATAGAGCTGGGAATTAACATCAAGCTTGTAAACTTATAGGATAACTTAGGAGAATTGTACAATGTGATGTTGAATCTCCTCTCTAAGTACAATTTATGTTTTTCCTTTCTCTTGCCTCTTTAGTCTCCAGTAACACTGTTAAATTATCACTGTCAATCTGACATAGTTTTCTTATGCTTATTCTCAGCTGTTTAATCATTATGTGCTGGTTTGTTTCTATTTTTTTCTGACTTAACTCTGTATCCCAGATGTATCCTGCTCCCTCATTCTCTCCTAATCCCACCTTCCCTCCCTCATCTCCTCCCTGCCCCTTTCCAAGTCCACAGGGCAAGACCTCCTCCCCTTTCATCTGACCCTGTTTTATCAGGTATCTTAAGGACTGGTTGCAAAGTCCTCCTCTGTGGCCCAGCAGAGCTGCTCCTCCCTTGGGGGGGGGGAGTTCAAAAAGCCCGCCATTGAGTTCATGTCAAAAATAGTCCCTGTTCCCCTTACTAGGGAAACCTACTTGGTTACTGAACAACCACAGGCTACATCCGAGCAGAAGTTCCAGGTTATATCCATACATGGTCCTTGGTTGGCGAAACAGTCTCATATAAAACCCCTGTGCCTAGATATATTTGGTCCTTGTGAAGCTCCATCCTCTCCAGGTCATATTAACTCCCCCTTCTTTCATATGATTCCCTGAAGTCTGCTGAAGGTTTGGTTATGAGTCTCAGTATCTGCTTTGATACACTGCTAGGTAGAGTCTTTCAGAGGCCCTCTGTGGTAGGCTTCTGTCCTGTTATTTGTTTTCTCCTACATCCAACTTCCATCCCATTTGTCTAAGTAAGGATTGATCATCTTACCCAGGGTCTTCTTTCTTGTTTATCTTCTTTAGGTATAAAGATTTCACTATGCTTATAATATCTTATAAGTCTAAATAAATGAGTATATACCATGTGTGTCTTTCTCCTTCTGGGATATCTCACTAGGAATGATCTTTTCTAGATCCCGCCATTTGCCTGCAAATTTCATGATTTCCTAGTTTTTAATTGCTGAGTAGTATTCCATTATGTAAAGATATCACAATTTCTGTATCCATTCCTCCGTTGATGGACATCTGGGTTGTTTCCAGGTTCTGGCTATTACAAATAAAGCTCCTACAAACATGGTTGATCAAATGTCCTTGTTGTGTACTTGAGCAACTTTTGGATATATGCTAGGAGTGGTATAGCTGGATCTTGAGGAAGCAGTATTCCTGATTGTCTGAGAAAGTGCCAGATTGACTTCCAAAGTGGTTGTACCAGTTTACATCCCTTTTCTCTGAAAGAAAGAAAGAAAGAAAGAAAGAAAGAAAGAAAGAAAGAAAGAAAGAAAGAAAGAAAGAAAGAAAGAAGGAAGGAAGGAAGGAAGGAAGGAAAGAAAGAGAAAAAGGAGTTCATTCACATTGGGAAGCATTCTGCCATCTGGTATTAGAAGAAGGACCAAGTTTGAATTAGCTTACCGGAGGTATCCACCTGGTTTCTTGAGGTTCATAAGTTTAAAAACTCCCAGCATCTCCCATGATAATGATGCTTTTTGTGCTGTACTGTACACAGAGATGGTCATGCCAGTGTAGCTCTCCATGGAGTGGGATTCACTACGTATTCACAGCAAAGTCTTTTAGATGAAGATGCAGAGAATAAGGGTTACAACTGAGAGTGGAAAAGAGACTTGGCTACTGTTCTGTGCTTCCTGAAAAGGGGTGATGGCTAAAGGCACCAGCTTGGAAATCAGATGGATGAGGGTCAAACATTGATGATACCTATTGGCATGACCTTAATGTTTGCCCTGCCCAGGCCCCAGTTTCCTCAAATGTAAGGTTGGTATCATAGCATGGCAAGTTTGGAGTCATGCTATGAGAATTAAACAAGAAATAGGTGGCATTATCAGAAGAATGTCACTAAAGTCATCAGGAGTGTAGGGTTGACCTGTAGAACGGGTACTCCGAACAAGAGTCTAATCTAAGCAAATATGACTTAATATCTTCTCCAGTCTGTCCACTACTGATGCTCTTAAAGAGATGCAGAACATTGTCTTTCCTCATTCAAGAGTCATGACCAGCACGCCATTAACACAAGAGTTCAAGAGATCAACATAGCAATTAAACCGCATCAGTTTATATTAGTCCTCTTCAGAAAAGAAGACCAAAGGACCTGAAGGATGTGTCTATCATTGTTCTTAGGGTCAATAAAGAAAAAAGAGTTACATAAAATTGTGATTGGGCAAAGAGCCCAATGGGGATAGCAATGGCAACCTGCTCAGATTCTTCTTGGGTTTTTCTATGCTGCATCCTTTCTCCTTAGTAAAGCCTGACTTCTCAGAAATGAGGGCTTACAGGGAAGAGAAGCAAATGTGACCTTTGCAGGTTTCATGTTTCTTTGGGTTTTGTGGGAAGGGGAACTGCTCCTATGAATCATGTTGGAGAAGAGGAATTATGACTTCTATGACTTATTTCAGGGAAACAGAAAAAGTTTCCTCTGAAACTTTGCTTCTGAAACTGCTTCTGAGACCTTTAAGTGTCCTCGATGAACTGAGTACATCAAAATGTCATGCTTGTGGGTATAATTTTCTGAGCCCAACACCATATTTTGACATCCTTGATTCCACATGTTTGTGTTATGTATCCATTCTCTCCTTTCCTGCATTTCTAATACTATAAGTAAATGAAGAGGAAAATGTCTTATATTCCCTAGTTTCCTAAATATTTAGAAGACTGCCAATTCAGTTCCTTGAGTTTGATGGAGTATGTAATCACATAACACTTTGTGGATATTTATAGGCCTTTTTACTTTTAATATATAGTTCAGTCCTTATTTTCCATAAAGCAATTTATCTTCACTACTGTCAAAAAAAAATCCCAATAACCTTGATAAATGTTTTTTGTACCTGTTCAGAACAAGTTGATAGATGCATCTAATTACCAGCATGCCCTACTCTTCACAATCTTTACTGAAAAACAGAATTTGGAATTAAGCATACAAACCATACCAACACTATGGGGGATGCCCCTGAAATAGAAGGATGGCACACACCACTGTTCTTCTTCAGCCTACCTAAAGTCTTCCATCACCATTGCTTTAACTGAGAATCACCAAAGAAAGGTTGTGTTTCTTGATAGACCACAGGTCCCAACATGCGTGGTCTATATTCAGGCACCATGAGAAATGGGGATTGAGAGCAGCCTCCTCCCTGTTTGAACTCCGTACTCTTGAAAACTCGAAGTTAAGCATGTAGCTGGGTGACAAGACTCCTGCTTAGCCCATGTGATGTCTTGGACCCCATCTTTAGGAACACCAAGATGCAAAGCCAAAGAAAAAAGTAAACTAAAGGAAAAAGATGAACTACAAAGGAAACAAGAGCTTTATAGGGCTTGTCTCTGTCATGTTGCATCACTTCCTTGCTGTGGCAACATACGTAAAATGATGAAGGAAGGAAGCCAAGATGGCGACACTGAGAGGACACTGGGTCGAATAAGCAGGACAGCAGTGACTGCATAGCAACCAACAAATCAAACTCTGGGCCTCAAAACACCAGTGATTGTGTTTCCCAGGTGAGAGAAAACCCCATGATGTGAGAAGTAATTGGGTCCATTCTCAGGACACCCAGCTAAACCCCAGAAGAGTTCCCGGTTTCTGGTAGGCATTCAGTCACCAGCCCAGAGCCACATGCCTGCATGCTCTGATCACTATCCCAGACTGAACTGTGGGCCCCACAACACCAGAGACTGGCTTTTCCAGTCAATAGAAAACCCCACTGTGAAGGAAGAAATCAGGACTGACCTCAGATCACCCAATCCGTGGAAAAGGTTCTGGGCTCTAGCAGACTTTCAGCTGCCAGCCCAGGGACCTGACTGTGCATCTGACTCACTGTCCCAGACAGAACTGTGGGTCCCAGGGCACTAGAGACTGGGTTTCCCTGTCAGGAGGAAATCCCACAGTGAAGGAAACATCAGGTCCGACCTCAGGGCACCCAGTTGAACCCTTCCTGAAAAGTTCTGGGGTTTCTGCACGTGCCCAGTTGCCAACGAGGAGCCACCTGCATGCTCTACTCACCATCCCAGACCGAACTGTGGACCCTAAAACATCACAGACAGGGCCTCCCTATTGAAAGGAAACCCCACAGTGGGGGGAACATCAGATCTGACCTTAGGACACCCAACTAATCCCCAGAAAAGTTCCTGGACTCTCACAGGCTCCAGACTCTAGCCTCCTGCCATATGCATGAGTACTGTGCTCACCTGCCACTGATTACTGCTTGGATACTGGGGCACAGAGTTCTACCCTCAGACCTACAGAAACCTGGGATACACAGGATCAGCCCCCAGACACTTCTCCAAGGCACAACCTGTCTCTCTAGCCAAACTGACCAAACTGCAGGGCTCCAAGGTTCTTCAAGAGGGCTGTGCCCAGCAAACACAGTATAAGAGCAGCAGCAGCAGCAGCTCAGTAAACTCAGAGCAAGAAACCCAGTGGCATGGTAGCTATTTCCAGGTCTTCTCTTAGTGAGAGTAGAGCCCTCCTGACTACCAATGGCCATGGTTACTACACAGGTCCATACACCTGAGGTGAGCTGTGGCAATTCCTGAGAAGCACTGACCATTTGGTGACATACCCAAAAAGCTGAGGCAGTCTCCTTCAGGAACAACCATCTTCATGCCAAGAGGATTCTCCCCACCCCAGAATTCCAGCAGGCACCAGAAACAAACAACCAACACTTGAGACAGCCAGATGGGTAGAGGCCAGGGTAAAAACACAACCAACTAAAGGCAAAGCCATACGGCATCTCCAGAACTCAGTTATCCAGGGGCAAGTAGCCCTCGACACCCTATCATAAGTGAAATTCAAAAACATGGCCTTACATCTATGCTTATGAAGAGGATAATGTAGGAAACAAATAAAATGCATAAAGAAATAGAGGAAGATAAAGTCAAACAGATTAGGGCTATCTGTAAAGAAATAAAGGAATATAAAGTCAAACAGATTATGGTCATTGTAAAGAAATAGAGGAAGATAAAAGCAAACAGAGTATGGACATCCGTAAGGAAATACAGAAGATGCAGCCAAACAGTTTGTGGCCTTCAGAGAGGAAATGATTAAATCACTGAAAGAAATAATAAAAGAAGAATGTTCAAACAAATAGGTGAAGGAATTGAAGGGAAAACAGGAAAACACAGTCAGACAGGTGAAGGAAATCAACAAAATGGTTCAAGATCTGAGGATAAAATTGGAGAAATCAAAGAAAACACAAAGAAAATCATGGAGAGGAAGAACTTAGGGAAGAAAACAGGAACTACAGAGGTAATCATAACCAACAGACTACAAGAGATGGAAGAAAGAATCTCAGGTGTAGAAGATACAATGGAAGAAATCGATGTATCCATCAAAGAAAATATTAAGTCTAAAAAAATTCTTGGCACAAACCATCCAAGAAATCCAAGACAACATGAAAAGACAAACCCTAAGAATGATAGGAATAGAGGAAAAAGAAGATTCCTTCCTCCAAGGCCCAGAAAATATTTTCAACAAAATCATAGAAGAAAGTTTCCCCAACTTAAAGGAGAGGCCAATAAGAATACAAGAGGCCTACAGAGCACCCAATAAATTAGATCAGAAAAGAAAATCCTCCAGGCACATAATAAGCAAAACAGTAAGTATACAGAACAAAGAAAAAATACTAAAAGCTGCAAGGGAAAATAGGCCAACTAACATATAATGGCAAACCCATCAGAATCATACCTGACTTCTCAACAGAGACGATGAAAGCCAGAACTGCTTGAAAGGATATCATGCAGACCCTAAGAGAACATATATGTCAGCCAAGGCTACTATACCCAGAAAAACTCTCAATCAATCATCATAGATGGAGAAAACAAGATATTCAATGACAAAAACAAAATTAAGCAATACCTACCCACAAATCCAGCATTACAAGAGATACTAAAAGGAAAAATACAACCCAAGAAAGCTAACTGCATTCAGGAAAACACAGGAAATAAATAACCTCACTACAACAAAACTAAAAGTAGTCAAGCACACAAACACACTACCACAACCAACATCAAAATAAAAGGATATAACAGCCACTGATCATTAATCTCTCTCAACATTAATGACTCAACTCTTACAGGCTAACAGAATGGATGTGTAAACAAGACCCAACCATCTGTCACATATAAGAAATACACCTAAGTCACAAAAATAGACATTACCTGAGGGTAAAAGGCTAGAAGATGGTTTTTCAAGCAACTGGACCTGAGAAGCAAGCAAGAGTAGCCATTCTAATATCTGATAAAATAGACTTTCAACAAAAAATAATCAAAAGAGATGGGGAAGGTCACTTCATACACATCAAATGAAAATTCCACCAAAAAGACATCACAGTCTGAACATCTATGCCCCAAATACAAAGGCACTCACATTTGTAAAACAAACATTAATAACACTTAAACCACACATACATCCCCACACATTAATAGTGGGAGACTTCAACACCCCACTCTCAACAAAGGACAAGTCAACAAAACAGAAATTAAACAAGGAAACAATGACTCTAGCAATGAATCAAATGAACTTAGCAGACATCTACAGAACATTACACCCAAACACAAAAGAATTTACCTTCTTCTCGGCACCTCATAGAACCTTCTCAAAAATAGACCATATAATTGGTCACAAAGCAAGCCTCAACAGATACAAGGAGATTGAAATAATCCCTTGTATCTTGTCTGATCACCATGGAATAAGGCTGGACCTCAACAACAACAGAAATAGCAAAAGCCTACACTCACATGGAAACTGAACAACTAAATGACAGCTGGGTCAGGGAAGAAGTAAAGGAAAAAATTAAAGACTTCTTAGAATTCAATGAAAATGAAGGCACAACATAGCCAAACTTATGGGACACAAGGAAAGCAGTGTTAAGAGGAGATTTTATAGCACTAAGTGCCTTCAAGAAGAAATTTGAAACATCTCATACAAGCAATTTAACGGCTAGAAAGCCCTAGGGAAAAAAGAAAGAAAGAAAGAAAGAAACAGACACACCCAAAAGGAGTGGTGGAAATAAACTCAAGGCTAAAATCAATATAATAGAAACAAATGAAACAAGTCAAAGAATCAATGAAACCAAGAGCTGGCTCTTTGAGAAAATCAACAAGATAGACAAACCCTTAGCCAAACTAACTAAAAGGCAGAGAAACACTATCCAAAACAACAAAATCAGAAATGAAAAGGAGGGGACATAGCAACAGACACTAAGGAAATCCAAACAATCATTAAGTCTTACTTCAAAAGCCTATACTCCACAAAATTTGAAAATCTAAGTAAAATGGAAAATTTTCTTGAGTGATTCCATTTGCTAAAGCTGAATCAAGACCAGGTAAATCAATTAAATAGTCCTATATCCCCTAAGGAAATAGAAGCAGTCATCGAAAGTCTCCCATCCAAAAAATGCCCAGGGCCAGATGGTTTCAGTGCAGAATTCTACCAGACCTTCAAAGAAGAGCTAAAAACAATACTCTTCAAACTATTCCACAAACTAGAAACAGAACATTACCACAATCATTCTGTTAAGCCATGGTCACCTTGATACCTAAACCTCACAAAGACCCAACAAAGAAAGAGAATTTCAGGCCAACCTCCCTATGAATATTGATGCAAAAGTACTCAATAAAATACTTGCAAACCAAATCCAAGAACACATCAAAGATATCATCCACTATGACCAAATAGGCTTCATCCCTGGTATGTAGGGGAGGTTCAATGAATGGAAACCCATCAATGTAATCCACCAAATAAACAAACTGAAAGAAAAAAAAAACACATAATAATCTCCTTAGAATGTTGAAAAAGCATTTGATAAAATCCAACATTCATTCATGTTTAAAGTCTTGGAGAGATCAGGGATACAAGGGACTTACTTAAACATAGCAATGGCAATATACAGCAAGCCTATAGCCAACATCAAACTAAACTGAGAGAAATTAAATCAATCCCACTGAAATCAGGGACAAGGCAAGGATGCCCACTCTCTCCATATCTCTTTAACCTAGTTCTTAAAGTCCTTGCTAGAGCAATAATACAATTAAAGGAGATCAAGGAGATTCAGTTTGGAAAGGAAGAAGTCAAATTATCACTATTTGCAGATGATATGATAGTATACGTGAGGGACCCCAAAAATTCTACCAGGGAACTCCTAAAGCCAATAAACACCTTCAGCCAAGTGATTGAATACAAAATCAACTAAAAAAAATCAGTAGCCCTCCTGTATATGAAAGACAAAAGGACTGAGAAAGAAATTAGGAAAACTACAGCCACAATAGCCACAAAAGATATGAAGTACCTTGGTGTGACTCTAACCAAGCAAGTGAAGGACCTGTCTGAAAAAAAAAATTCAAGCCTCTGAAGAAAGAAATTGAAGAATATATCAGAAGATAGAAAGATCTCCCATGCTCATGGCTTGGCAAGATTAGCATAGTAAAAATGGCCATCTTACCAAAAGCAATCTACAGATTCAATGCAATTCACATCAAATTACCAACACAATTCTTTACAGAACTTGAAATAACAATTCTCAACTTTATGTGGTATAACATGAAACCCAGAATAGCTAAAACACTCCTGTACAACATATGGTCTAGAGGTATCTCCATCTCTGATCTCAAGCTGTACTATATAGCAAAAATAATAAAAACTGCATAGCACTGGCATAGAAACAGACTGTTGGATTAATTAATCGAATAGAAGACCCAGAAATAAACCCACATACTTATGGACACCTGATTTTTTACAAAAGTGCCAAAACCATACACTGGGGAAAAGGTAGCATCTTCAACAAATGGTGCTGCTCTAACTGGATATCTACATGTAGAAAAATGCAAATAGATCTATACTTATGACCCTGCACAAAACTAAAGTCCAAGTGGATCAAAGACCTCAACATAAAACCAGACACACTAAACCTGTTAAAAGAAAAAGTGGGGAAGAGCCTTGAACTCATTGGCACAGGAAACAACTTCCTGAACTTCTGTCACCAACAACACAGGCTTTAAGATCAACAATAAAAAAAAAATGGGACCTCATGAAACTGAAAAGCTTCTGTATAGCAAAGGACACTGTCATCAGAACAAAAATCCTACAGATACTGGGAAAGGATCTTCACCAACACTATATTTGACAAAGAGCTAATATCCTGAATATATAAAAAGCTCAAAAAGTTAAACAGCAACAAATCAAGTAATCCAATTAAAAATGAGGTACAGAGCTAAACAGAATTCTCTGTAGAGGAATATTGAATGGCAGATAAACACTTAAAGAAATGCTCAGTGTTCTTAGTCATTAAGGAAATGCGACCTGAGATTTCACCTTACACTTCATAGGTTTGATTATAGACTACAATAAAAGTATCCTCTAAATATTTGGGGCAGGGAGTGTTCCTAGACTGTTTGGCTATTAACGCATCAATTAATGCATTGATGAAGCCAGCATCCTCATCAATCATCACATCTCAATAGAGCCACCAGTTGATGAATGAGTCTTTTATGTCCAACTCAGTCATGTTGGCACATGTCTTTAACCAGAACTCAAGAGTTTGAGGCCAGCTTGTCTACATATTGACTTCCAGGCCAGCCAGGGCTTCATGGTGAGATGCTGTCTCAAACAAACAAAAAAAAGTTTATGCTTTGGGGTCTGCGGGTATGGCTCAGCAGTAGAGCATTCATAGCACTGAGTAAGTTTCAGTATTTCTGACCTCTTTAATTTGCATTTTGGAAATCCCAAATACCAGTTAAAAAGTATACTTTTTTAATATTGAACCAGGAGTATTTTTCCCCACTGTGTGATTTTCATGTCCCTTAAAAAGCAATACAAAACTGGAGGAATCACAATCTTCAAAATGTTTGCCTTGGATCTGCAAGACCAGAGTTCAAGTTCCAGAGTGCACACACACACACACAAAACAGCTCAGCATGATGGTATATGCTTACAGACCCAGTGCTGGAGGACAAATAGGTGTTATCATATGGTGCTTACCCACACACATGTTCACACACAAAACAAGTTTTGGCATATATACATGATATGCAAATGGATGTAGCATTTTATTTTATTACTCCATGACAAAACAAACAAACAAAAAACTTACATTGCCTGGTCCCATAATCACTATATGATGTGTGATATATGTCTCAGAAATTAAGTTTTCTATACTCCGGAGCCTGAGCCACCTGTTCTGCTCCTACAAATTGAGTTGACTGCCATATTGTTCTTGAAACACTAACTAAAGTGGTGTCCTTTTCCTTCTCAAAAGAGATATTATCTATTGTAATGTACAGAATGAGGTTTGGTTTAAAAAAAAACACAATGAGACAGTAATGAATCTATGATAGCATATTTCTCAGAATGATTGGATGAACTATGTCCTTCCTACTTTTGCTACCAGAGTCCAAGTCCATAGGGAACCTGACTTTGGGTAGATTCATCAGATCCAGGTACTCATCCTAAGACTCAAACAGAAAGTCATCAAGAAGTCCAGGAAGATAGAGAGAGAAAGAGAGAGAGAGAGAGAGAGAGAGAGAGAGAGAGAAACAGGTGGAGGGGATCATCAAACGCCTTTGCCTGTCTTCAAGAATATTGAGTCCAGGATTATAGCTGAAGGGGCAAGAAGCATAGGAAGTTAATACATCTTGGTCAAAGTGAGGTTTGGTCAGTCATTATCTCAGAACTGTTTCTCTGGGGAAGTTGAAGTCCTCACCACTTAAGGGCAATTCACTTTCCATTTGGAGATGAGCTCTTTATTTACAGGAATAAGCTCATTCACTGTCCAGTGCTTACTGTTCTCAGCCAGTTTAGGGACATTGCTAGAGACAGAGAGGCTCCGCTCCCAAAGTGCAGTCTGGGACAGGATGTTGCAAAGTCTCACAAACTATTGATTATATTCATGTGTATAATGTATGTTTGCATTTGCCTGCAAGAACACATACAGAAGCCAGAGACTGATGTTGAAATTTCCATCTCTATTTCTCTTGACTTTAATTTTTGAAGCAAGGTTTTCCACTGAACTTGGACTTTGAATTTCATCCACACTGCTTGCCAAATTCCCACCCATACCCACACCCCCCCACATGCCATACCCCCACATCCTGCACCCCCCACACACACATACACACACGCTTGGCCCAGCTGCAGCTCTGGAATCTTTCCATCCTCTCACCCCCAGCCCAACTGAAGCTCCCAGAGCTTTCTATCCCCTACTCTACTCCACTCCAACTGGAGATGTGCTCACATCCAGCTTTTTACCTAAGTGTTGGGGATCCAAACTTAGGCCTTCATGCTTGCTCATCAAGTTCTTTAATCTATGAGCCATAGTTCCAGCTCCAACTCCTCTTGGTGTCTTTGTCCTTAAAGGGGAAGGGCTTCCAGCTTTGGATCCTTCTTAAATAATTGATGTACCTATGTGCAGACTGATCAGGAAATGACCCAAAAACTTAAGGTGGTAATGGTGCCAGAAATAAAATGAAAGCAAACATGCTAAGCTTTACCTCGCTTTCAGTTAAGCACTTGGGTGTCTGCCAAAGTAACCTCTCCTGAAAGACCTTTGAGAAGCATGTGACATCACAGGACTTCCAGAAGGGAAAGCCTTCTTTGTTCTCTAGCTCACTGACTCTCAGGCTGTTAGTTGTAGAAATTTAGGAAGCTACCTTCCAACATGACTTTACCCTGTAGAAAACCACTTTTATCCTCTGGACTTAGGTCATACAAATGTCAGCAATGAAAGGACCCCTAACCTTTAGCTGTCTTGTTTATCATGATTCCAGATACCTTAATACAGCTTGCTTGTCATTTCCTGCATGGACTTTACTAATTTTTTTTTAAGAAAGGCAGCTTGCAATGTCCTTTGAAAGGGCATAGAAAGAGCCTTTTCTCAGAAAGAAAGGGAATCTCTTCAAACATTGGTCAGAGGTACAACTCAATAGTAGGATGCCTGCCTAATATGTATAAGATTCTGGGTTCAGACTTCAGGAACACACACACACACACACACACACACACACACACATACACACACAAACTATCTGATTTTTATGTGGATGTTGACAAAAGTAAAATTAAGCAGTCAAAATTTATATACTTTTTTTTTCTAACATGCTCATGTTTAAGGGCATATATCATTGTTAAAATATTGATTTAAGTAAAATAAAATTTTGAAAACATTCTTTTTAGCCAGTTGTGGTGGTATGTGAGCACATGCCTCTAGTCTCGGTGATCAGGAGGCTGAGAGGGGTAATGAGAAATTTCTGCCAACCTGGATTCCCTAGGGAAAACCTGACACAGAAAAAAACAAAATGGGAGGGGAAGAAAGAGGGAGATAGATTACTTCCAGTTTAGCTGAATTTTAGAATAACCTGAAGCAGTTATTTGAAAATACTATTTTTCATTTAATTACTCGCACACTCATTGGAAATTTTAAAAATAAGTATGATTGAATTGAACACAATATCCCAAAATACCAACTAAACATAATTGCAAATTTTTCTGAACTTTAAAAAGAAAGATAAGCAGCATTTCATGGTACTGGAAAGATGGATCAACAGTGGCTGCTCTTCCAGAGGACCCAAGGTCAATTCCCAGCACCAACATGGTGGGTCACAACCATTTGTAAGCACAGTTCAAGGAATACAATGTCTTCTTCTGGCCTCTGGCCAGAAGCACCAGGCATACGTATGACCCACACGCATGTTTATAGGCAAAACACTAGTGTGTGTATGTGTGTGTGTAATAATAATTTAAGTAGTTATTTAAATATAAATAACTAATTTTTTAAATAAGAATGATAACCAGTATCTCCTCTGGGGTTCAGGTGTCTCATTTTATATGTAACATCCTGTATACTTGAGGCGTTTACTCTCAAGAGCAAAATGGAGTCAGTGCTTTCCCTTTTTTTCCAGTACTTGGTAGCTACTGATCAAGACTGACAGCCTCAGCATACTGTTTACTGAGCTTTACTGCCTTACAGCAGGTATCATTACAGTTCCTTTGTAATTTCCCCCCTTCTTAGTTAAATTTCCCAGCTAATTTTTATGCTTTAAAAAAGTCTATTGTTTGAATAGTCTGTTTACTCATATTGTGTGGAAATTCTTCTACATGATAAGCTACACAGGACAGGAATTGGGGAAATTATTTTTCAGTTTCATTTTTTTTCCTGAAACCCAGATCTGCCTTTGGCACAGAAACTATGAGTAGATTTTGAGTCTAAAACCAACCCAGACTGCATAGTAAAAAGCAAAATAAAAATTTGTGTGTATGTATGTATGTGTTTGTTAAGTGACTGGGTGGCAATTAATGGAGGCAACTTTATTTCATATGCTGGGACCATAGTGCGATACAAAAATAAACATGGGTTATACTTTTAGGGAGCTTACTTAAAGAAAATGTAACAGACGATTTTCATAAAAACAAATACTGGGCAGGTCCTGGTGGTGTGTGACTGTAATCCCAGCACTCTGGGAAGCAGAGGTTGGTGGACCACTGTGAGTTCGAAGCCAGTCTGGTCTACAAATCGAGTAGGGGACAGTCAAGGCTATACAAGGAAACCCTGTCTTGAAAAACCAAGAAAGAAAGAAAGAAAGAAAGAAAGAAAGAAAGAAAGAAAGAAAGAAAGAAAGTAAGAA
>NW_026596034.1:345907-351855 GCF_907164565.1 Psammomys obesus
AGAGAAGAGAAGAGAAGAGAAGAGAAGAGAAGAGAAGAGAAGAGAAGAGAAGAGAAGAGAAGAGAAGAGAAGAGAAGAAAGGCAAATGCTGGACTGCAATGGCGCTGTGCCCTGTGAGGCACTGCCCAGTGTGTGCAGCAGGGGATCTTGCTAGGAGGTGCTTACTTCAAGAAGTTACTTGAGCCAAGAACAAAAGATACTATAGTAGTAGCTATAGGGCACACGGAGAAGTGTGTCCTGCTTAGCTTCCCCTCCATTCTTCCCAATTCCTCTCCCCTTCCTGCCTCTCCCCGGTCTTCACCATTGAGTTTTCCTGCTACTTCAGTCTACCAGCTACTCATGGACTTTTGCATAGATTTTAGATACATAGTTCTCCTTTTAGGAAACAGCCAAAACCTACTTTTCTGCCAGCATTGGATTGGCAATGTCATTAGAGTGCAGAAGTGCTTTCCTAGCATTTCAAAGACCTGAGTTTGATCCAGCACAGCACAGAGGTGGCAGCACACGCCTGTAACCTCTACACTCAGGAAGGAGAAAGCCTTAGAAGTGAGGCTGTCCTCAGCTGCGCTGTGTGTCGGGGTCCAGGCTGAGATACACATGATGCCCTGGTTCAAAAAACAAAAACTGGAATAAAAATAAAATGCCGAATTATTTTTAAAAGTAAGGACAAAATATCAAATGAGGAAAATGAAATATCATGAAGAACTGCTCACTTTATGCTTGTTTAAATGCTAGAGAAGTGATTTGTAAGAGTCAATTGGCTGGCTAACAGTGATTGACAAGGACTCACTAGATTTGATTGGCTGGCAAGCAGGGTGAATGGCCAGCGTCTTGAGGTCCAGCTGGAGGGCGGAACTGATGACTGGCTGTGTTGTAACATAGTGTCCCTAAGCTCTGTAAACAGCTGTGCTTTCTGAAGAATATTACTTTTCTTCTGGGGCTGTAGGAAGGATAAAGAAAGTAAAACACTTTCACAGGTGCCTCAGACACTGTGGGGTTCACTGGAACGGTTTGAATGAGATGTATCTTTAGTCTCGGGTATTAGAATAATTGGTCCCCAGTTGGTGGCGCAGTTTGGAGCAGCTTAGGAGGGGTGGCTTTACTGGAAGAAGTATGTCACTGGAGGTAAGCTCCGGGAAGGGAAAGCCTTGCATCACTCCTCACATCCTCTCTCTGCCTCCTGATGAAGGCGTGCCATCTGTTCCGGCCACCCTGCCTAGCCACTGCCGGGTTTCCCCTCCATGGTGGTGGACTCTTCTTCCTCTACAACCACAAGCACAAATAAACCCTTCCTTCCATAAGTTGCCTTGGTAGCAGTGTCTTATCACAGCAGTAGAATGTAACTAAGACAACTAGTATGTCCAGTATTTCAACGAGAAAAGTATGGGGATGTAGCCCAACAGTGAGAGTACTTACTTTGCGTGCGTGAAACCGTAGGGTCCAATCCCCAGCGCTACAAGAAGATAAAGGCAATTTAAATTTTAAATTCTGTGGCATTACCAGCCACAGAAGAAGACAATGCAGCCACTCCTGATGAGACCTAATTGACTAGGATCAGAAGGAAGGAAAAGAAGACCTCCCTTATCAGTGGACTTGGGGAGGGGCATGCATGCAGCAGGTGGAGGAAGGGAGGGAACCACAGGGGGGGGATACAAAGTGAATAAAGTGTAATTAATAAAGAAAAAAACAAGGAAAAAAACCAAAACCAAAATAATAATATAAATAAATAAATAAATAAATAGGTCAATAAATAAATAAATAATCATGGGGTTCCCCCTCAAAAAAATATGATAGAGGTAATGTGAAGAAAATTGAACATCATCACTATTGTTATTATTATTAGGAAAAATTTATTCATGTTGATTTGAATCCTTCAAATACATTTCATTGCTGCAAATGCAGTATTGCGAGACAAGTGCACATGCTAAGAGTCAGGCAAAAACCTGCAGAAAACTTGCAAGCGCACACGGAGTAAAATTTCATTCCCGTGCCCTTCTCTTCGTTGCCTTACCACTTACAGGGCTCATTAAGACAGCACTTTTCTCTGTAAACTTGGGGTATGATGCATTCTTTCTTGATGGGGACGATAATAGTTCCCCAGGTATGTGATTTGCAACTATATGCTAACCTGAATGATAAATTCTATGGTGGTGGGGGAGGCAGGTGGTAAATGTACCATGTTCATGTGTGTGTGCACATACATGTTTGCGTGAACACACATAATAACTCAAAAGCATGTAGAGGCCAGAAGCAGATGGACCTCTCTTTGTTGATCTGTTTTATTTTTTTAAACAAAGGCTCTTCACTGAACCTGGAGCTTACTAATTGGCTAGACTGATGGGCCAGAGATCTCCAGGGATCCACTGTGACCACTGTGTGCTCTAGGGTTACACACTTGGGGTACCACAGAAGCTCTTCCAGGGGTCCTAGGACTCTGCATTCAGATCCTCATGCTTACCTGGCAATCCCTACATTCCATGTATAGCATACTCAAATGCATGGATAAAGGAGAAGGCTACTGCAGGCTGCATCAGCTGGTCTAAATGAGCAAATTGAAGGCACATGAAAACCCAAGACCTTAATGGTGAAAAAGAAGGGCTGTTTGCTCAAGTCATACATTAGCCAGCTATTTGAACAAGTTAGTAAATACTTTTTTTTTCTAGTTGCCAGTCTGTGCAGTATGTGAAGTCATGCTAGGAAGTTTCTATTTTATATGCTGTATGTCATGCAAGCCTAAAACCAGGAACAAGGAACTCCCTTCAACTGAATGTTTCATGGACCTTAAAGAACCATTCTCTGAAAATGCCAGGCTTTGTCTTCCACCCATCACCCTTAACATTCATGCCATGTGTGCATGATTTCAGAGAAAGCTGCCCTAGTTTATGACGTGCTGTAAAAAAGTAAGACAGGAACCTCACCTCTTTGTTGCTAACGAGCGGCTTTCTGTTTTTCAGCGCCGACTGGGAGACGCGGCAAAGAAAGCCATCAGCAAGCTCCAGGTCAGGACCATCAGGAAGGGTGACAAGGTGAGAGCCTCTTTTCTTTTGGGTGAGGACCTATTCAACACAACCCTTGTCTTTTCTAACAGCCAAAGTTAAGAGAGAGGAATGGAAAGGAGAGGTCGATGTAAGTCTCTGTTGTCTATACACATCAGACACTTAAACCACTTCTATTAAACATAGTGTTTATAAAATACATGCAGTTTATCAGCAACAAAATATAATACATTTTGAAGTTAAGTGTGCAATAATAAATTGTACAGCCAGCATCAGTGCCCATCAAGAAATGAATGGATAAAGAAAATGTGATATGTATACACAAGTGGAGTATTATTGAGATATTAAGAAAACAAAAACATGTCATCTGCAAGATAATAGCTGAAACTAGATATCCATCATATTAAACAAAATAAGCAAAGTGCAGAAAAATGGATATAGCACATTTTTCTCTCATATCCAGAATCTAGACGTTACAGAAGGACTTAAAGTTAGAAGGGGTCCCTACTTGATAAAAAGAGAAAGGGTGGGAGGATAGGAGAGGTTAGTAGGAAGTGAATAAAATTAAAGAGTGTGATACACATTCATGAAAATGTCATAGTGAAACCAGCATTGTATGCAATAAGTACATGCTTTTAAAAGTGTGCAAGAGGGCTGGGGATGTGGCTCAGTGGTTAAGGGCATTGGCAGTTGTTCCAGAGGACCCAAGTTCAATTCCCAGCACCCACATGGCACTTCATAACTATCTGTAAGTCCAGTTCCAGGGGATCTGACACCTTCACACAGACATACATGCTGGAAAAATACCAATGCACATAAAATAAAAATTAATAATTTTTTAAAGTGTGTAAGAAGCCAGCTGTGTTAGCTCACATCTTTAATCACAGCACTCAGGAAGCAGAGGTAGGTGGATTTCTGGGGGTTCCAACCCTGCCTGGTCTATACAGTGAGGTCCAAACTAGCCAGAACTATGTAGACCCTGTCTTGGAAAAAAATAAACTGCAGGAAAACATACAAAGATTGAGTGAGATGAGTACACAAAAATGGGTCTTAAATTTAGGTTGAAGCTATCTAGTGTGAATACAAAAAGAAAAACAGAAAACAAAAGTTCAGTATTCCAAGAAGTATTTGCTTACCTCATTCCACATGATTCACAACATAATGGCAGAATAGTTACTCTTTGCATGGCCCGGAAAGGTTTTTCCAAAAGTCTTTGGAAAGAGGGTGGGTTTCCATACTGAGTTGTGCTCTCCACATTAGTTTAGAGTATAAATGTGCAAATGATATTTAGCTCCTCTGAACTCTAGGGCTTAGAACCCTCATCATTGCACAGCCTCCCTCACTGTAGAATGGTGGCATGATGCCAAAGGCTGTCATAGAGCTCCAAGAAGTTTTAGTGAAAAGCCAACAGCCCAAACCTGCCGGTTCCGAAGGAGTCTTAACACCTGCCAGTTAGGACAGTGGACAAGAATAAAGCTGTGTGGCTTAGCATTCCTGGGGACTTAGGAATGGATTCACATATACCTCAGGTGTTGTCCTTACTCTGAATAACTGATTTTTCTCACAATTTTTATCCTATCATCTTAAATAATAAGAAAGTGTTGCTGAGATTAATGAGAGAGACTTTATTTAAAAGGAAAACCAGGGGTTTGGAAAGCTAGCTTGTCCTGACTGACGTTGATCCCTAAGACGTTGTAACACTTGCTTGTGGAGATAGAGTCAGGAGAATTCCTGGGGCTAGCTGACCAGCCAGGTCAGCCAGGCAGGGGAGCTCCAGGTCCAATAAGAAACTCCCTCTCAAATAATGGATGGATAGATAGATAGATAGATAGATAGATAGATAGATAGATAGCCTTAGCAACTCAGGTGCACACACATGAACACACGCACAAATCAAATTTGGAAATGGTATTTATTCTCATCAGAATTTTTCCCACTCAACTGGAGAGTAAAAAGTGCCAGCAAGATAGCATAAGTAGCCATGAGGTACCTTGTTTAGGTTTGCATACAGAAAAAAAAATCAAAACTCTATTCTTATTTCCATTTAATATATGCTTTAGATTTCAGAAGACTGGGTAGATTATAAATCATTCAAATAATATCATCCTTCATCTGATGAGGGAAGATATATACAGCATTTTAGGACAGCACATGCAAATAAAGCTTCCCTATCTTGGAGTAAAGGTTGAAAGGGGTGGAAACTAAACAGGTCGGTGAACTATGATTAAGACACTTAGTGTTGGAGGGGCCAAGATGGCGGCACCGGGAGAACACCGTGTCTGAGAAGCGGGACAACATACTCCGTGCAACGACCAGGAGACTGAACTCTGAGCCCTAAAACAACAGCGATCGATCCTGTTTCCCAGGTGAGGGGAGGCTCCCACAGCGTGGGAATCGGTCGGGTCCACTCTTGGCTGCCCAGCCAGAACCTGGAAGAGAACCCGCCAACTCGGGCTTTGGGTCTCCGGGCTGGTGCCGCAAGCCTGCTTGTCACGATCAATTTCCCAGGCTGACTGGTGGGCACAAGGGGGCCTAAGGCTGGGAGTCCCAGTCGCAAAAAACCCCACGGGGAAGGAAAGTTGCCAGACTGGTCACCGATCACCCAGTCTTTCCCTGGAAGGTCTCTCCAACCACGGGTACCTGCCACCATCACAACTGAGCTCCCGCCGCGCACTGACTGCAGCTGCGCGCCCAGCTCAAAATCCCTATTCCCTCTTTGGAGGAGGCAGGAGGTGTCCAGCAGAATCTGCCACAGACCACATTGTCTGTACCCCAACCCGAGATCGGGGCTGAGAAAACCCAATCCTTTCGAGCACTCCCCCAAACGCCGCCATAACCCTGCCGCAGTGGAGCAGAAGGATAAAGAGGCGCACAGCGGCTTCACAGTGCCAGAACTCCAGTGCTGCCGGCCACTCCTAGCAAACAAACTACAGCTCGGGATCTGGGACTGTG
>NW_026596034.1:351955-390464 GCF_907164565.1 Psammomys obesus
AGGATCCGACTGAGAAGCCCCAACCCCTGCTGGCACTCCCCTGAGAGCACCTCCATAAGCTTGCCCTAGCAGAGGAGAAGGTCAGAGGGGAAGGACAGAGAGGCAGCCTGCCAAGGACACAGCACCCTCTCTCCAGAGGCCCCTAGCAGAGAAACTCAAGCTCTGGATCTGAGGACACTCAACCCTACCCGGTACTCTCTTGGGATCAGCAAACATAGATCCTACTGCTAGGCTGCTTCTGGCAGAGAGATCTGGGCCCGGGATCTGGGATTGAGTACACTCACCCTAACTCTTTCCCGCGCCACCCAGGGACCAGTCAACATAACCCCTCCTGGCAGAGGGAAAGGACAAAGAGGCAGCACACAGGAAAGGTGGACACTGAGTCCTGCGGCCACAGTGTCACAGAGCTGACTGTTAGCCTACCCGTGCACTTCCGCAGCAGGACCAAAACAGAGAGTAGTGAGCAAGGGGAACCCCTGTGCATTCCAACTGGTCCTGCAAGAGAGTGAGTGAGCCTTCTAGGGAGAGATTGCCCTAGACCCAGGGCCTCTCCACAGAAGCAACCAGACGAGATCCCTGCCACCCACACCCCTAGTGTGGGCATCATAGGGATTCTTGGGATAGCGACCCCAACATTGAAGCCTCTGCCTTGTGGGTCCACCAGGGTAATCCAGGCAAACAATCCCTGGATCTCAGTCAGAACTGCGTAATAGTGGCTTGCAGGCCACTGCAATAGTCAGAGAATCCGTGCATGCACACTGCGCCCGCTAAAAGCGCACTCGAATAGCGCCAGCATCACATTCTTTACTTAGGCAAAACTGAAAACACAGTGCACACTCCCAAAGCAGTGAACCTCTCTCATCTTCCTGAAAAAACAGTCCAGAAAACAGAAAGAGAGGATCATAGCCCAAACTACAATCTCCAGGAACAACCAGTGAGGATTATAAATAACCAGATGGCTAGAGGCAGACATAAGAACACTCCTAACAAAAATCAGGACATAATGACCTCACCAGCAACCCCACAAAACAATGGACACTTCAATTCACTAGATATACAAGAAAACGACCTCAAAACTATGTTTCTCCAGCTATTAGAAGCCCATAGAGATGAAATGAACAAAGCCCTCAGAGAAATAACCAAAGAAATCGAGACTAACCAAGAGGAAACAAATCGTGCTCTCAGAGAAATGACCACGAAAATTGAGGCAAACAGAGAAGAAATGCACAAAGCTCTCAAAGAAATGTCCACACAAATGAAGGCAAATAAAGAAGAAATAAACAAAGCTCTCATAGAAATACAGGCAATTATACCCAAAGAAGTAGAGGCACAATTAGTGATACATAGAGAGGAAATGGACAAAAAAATAGAAGCTATCATTGAAAAGCAGGAGTCCACATTCAAACAGATGAAGGAAATGGTGCAAGACATGAAAACAGAATTAGAATCAATAAAGAAAACACAAATAGAGAAAAACCAGGAGCTGGAGAACATAGAGAAAAGATCAGGCACTACAAAGGTAAGCATCACCAACAGAATATAAGAGATGGAAGAAAGAATCTCAGGAGCCGAAGATACACCTGCAGAAATTGACATGTCTCTCAAAGAAAAAAATAAAATCAGAAAAGTTCCAAACACAAAACATCCAAGAAATCAAGGACACCATGAAAAGACAAAACCTAAGAATAATAGGAGTAGAAGAAAAAGAAGACATCAGGCTCAAAGGTCCGGAAAATATTTTCAAGAAAATTATAGAAGAAAATTTTCCCAACTTAAAGAAGGAGATGGCCATAAACATACAAGAGGCCTACAGAACACCAAGTAGACTAGACCAGAAAGAAATTCTTCACGTCACATCATAGTCAAAACACTGAACCTACAAAACAAAGAAAAAATTCTAAAAGCAGCAAGGAAAAAGGCCAAGTAACATATGAAGGTAGACCTATCAGAATCACACCAGATTTCTCAACAGAAACTATGAAAGCCAGAAGGGCCTGGACAGAAATCATACAGTCCTTAAGGGACCACAGATTCCAACCCAGACTACTATACCCAGCAAAACTTTCAATCAACATAGATGGAGAATTCAAAATATTCCAAGACAAAACCAAATTTAAACAATATCTACATAGTAACCCAGCTCTACAGAAGTTACTAGAAGGGAAACTCCAAACCAAAAAAAACAACTACATCGAAGGAAACAGAGGAAATAGATAACTACACAACAAAAAAACCAAAAGAAGACAAGCAATGAAACTCAGTGACACCACCAACACCACATCTAAAGTAAGTAACAATTGTTGGTCACTAGTTTCTATCAACATCAACGGACTCAACTCCCCAATTAAAAGACACAGACTAACAGAATGGTTGTGGAAACAGGATCCATCATTCTGTTGCATCCAAGAAACACACCTATGCAACAAAGATAAACACTACCTCAGAGTAAAGGGCTGGAAAAATGTCTTTCAAGCAAATGGTTCCAGAAAACAAGCGGGAGTAGCCATCCTAATATCTAATAAAATAGACTTTCAACCCAAGTTAATCAAAAAAGATAAGAACGGCCACTGTATTCTCATCAAAGGAAAAATCCACCAAGAGGACATCACAATTTTGAATATCTATGCCCAAATACAAGAGCACCTACATTCGTAAATGAAACAATATTAAAGCTTAAATCACACATTGATCCTAAAACCCTAATAGTGGGAGACTTCAACACTCCACTCTCACCAAGGGACAGATCAACTAGACAGAAAACAAATAGGGAAATAAAAACACTTACAGAGACCCTAAATCAAATGGACCTAATAGACGTCTACAGATCTTTTCATCCAAACTCAAAAGAGTATACCTTCTTTTCAGCACCGCATGGAACCTTCTCCAAAATAGAACATATAGTTGGTCATAAAGAAAGCCTCAACAGATAAAAGAAAGTTTGAAATAATCCCTTGTATTCTATCTGACCACCATGGACTTAAGCTGGACCTCAACAACAACAGAAATAACAAACAGCCTACACGCACATGGAAACTGAACAAACTGTTACTCAACGACAGCTGGGTTAAGGAAGAAATAAAGAAAGAAATTAAAGACTTCCTAGAATTCAATGAAAATGAAGGCACAACATACCCAAATTTATGGGACACATTGAAAGCAGTGCTCAGGGGAAAATTTATAGCACTAAGTGCCTGCAAGAAGAAATTCGTAACATCACATACAAACAACTTAATGGCCCAACTGAAAACCCTAGAAAAAAAAAAGAAGCAGATACACCCAAGAGGAGCAGAAGGCTGGAAATAATCAAACTCAGGGCTGAAATCAATCAATTAGAAACAAATAAAACTATTCAAAGAATCAATGAAACATAAAACTGGTTCTTTGAGAAAATCAACAAGATAGACAAACCCTTAGCCAAACTAACTAAAAAGCAGAGAGAATCTATCCAAATCAACAAAATCAGAGGTGAAAAGGGTGACATAACTACAGACACAGGAAATTCAAACAATCATTAGGTCATACTACAAAAGCCTATATGCCACAAAATTTGAAAATCTAAATGAAATGGACAATTTTCTTGATAGATTCCATCTTCCAACATTAAGTCAAGATCAGGTAGAAAGACTGAACAGCCCTATATCCCCCAAGGAAATTGAAGCAGTCATTCACAGTCTCCCCTCCAAAAAAAGCCCTGGGCCAGATGGTTTCAGCGTGGAATTCTACCAGACCTTCAAAGAAGTGCTCACACCAATTCTCCTCAAACTATTCCACAAAATAGAAACAGAAGGTACATTACCAAACTCATTCTATGAAGCAACAGTCACCCTGGTACCTAAACCACACAAAGACCCAACAAAAAAAGAGAACTTCAGACCTATCTCTCTTATGAACATTGACGCAAAAATACAATAAAATACTTGCAAACCGAATCCAAGAACACATCAAAGATATCATCCACCACGACCAAGTAGGCTTCATCCAGGCATGCAAGGGTGGTTCAACATACGGAAATCCATCAATGTAATCCACCACATAAACAAACTGAAGGAGAAAAACCACCTGATCATCTCCTTAGATGCTGAACAAGCATTTGACAAAGTCCAACAGCCATTCATGTTTAAAGTCTTGGAGAGATCAGGAATACAAGGCACATATCTAAACATAGTAAAGGCAATATACAGCAAGCCTATAGCCAACATCAAACTCAATGGAGAGAAACTTAAATCAATCCCACTGAAATCAGGGACAAGACAAGGCTGCCCACTCTCTCCCTACCTCTTCAAGATAGTACTTGAAGTCCTAGCCAGAGCAATAAGACAACTAAAGGAGATCAAGGGGATACAAATCGGAAAGGAAGAGGTCAAAGTGTCACTATTCCCAGATGATATGATAGTATATATGAGCGACCCCCAGAATTCAACCAGAGAACTCCTCCAGCTGATAAACACCTTCAGCAAAGTGGCAGGATACAAAATCAACTCAAAAAAATCAGAAGCCCTCCTGTATACCAAAGACAAAAGGGCCGAGAAAGAAATTAGGGAAACAACACCCTTCACAATAGCCACTAACCACATAAAGTACCTTGGGGTGACACTAACCAAGCAAGTGAAAGACCTGTTTGAGAAAAACTTCAAGTCTCTGAAGAAAGAAATTGAAGAAGTTCTCAGAAGATGGAAAGATCTCCCATGCTCATGGATTGGTAGGATTAACATTGTGAAAATGGCCATCCTGCCAAAAGCAATCTACAGACTCAATGCAATTCCCATCAAAATACCAACTCAATTCTCTGCAGACCTTGAAAAAAAAGATTCTCAACTTCATATGAAGAAACAAAAAACCCAGAATCTCCAAAACAATCCTGTACAACAACAGGTCATCTGGAGGTATCTCCATCCCCGATCTCAAGTTGTACTACAGAGCAATAGTAATAAAAACTGCATGGTATTGGCATAAAAACAGAAAGGAGGATCAATGGAACCACATAGAAGACCCAGAAATAAACCCACACACCTATGAATACTCGATTTTTGACAAAGAAGCCAAAACCATTCAATGGAAAAAAGACAGCATCTTCAACAAATGGTGCTGGCCCAACTGGATGTCGACATGCAGAAAAATGAAAATAGATCTATATTTATCACCCTGCACAAAACTAAAGTCCAAGTGGATCAAAGACCTCAACATAAAACCAAATACTCTAAATCTGTTAGAAGAAAAAAGTGGGGAAAAGCCTAGAACTCATTGGAACAGGAGACAACTTCCTGAACAGAACACCAACAGCACAGGCTCTAAGAGCAACAATCAATAAATGGGACCTCATGAAACTGAAAAGCTTCTGTAAAGCAAAGGACACTGTCATCAAAACAAAACGCCTGCCTACAGATTGGGAAAGAATCTTCACTAACCCTTTATCTGACAGAGGACTAATATCGAGTATATACAAAGAACTAAAGAAGCTGAAAAGCAGCAAACCAAGTAATCCAATTAAAAAAATGGGGAACAGAGCTAAACAGAGAATTCTTGACAGAGGAATATCGAATGGCAGAGAAACACTTAAAGAAATGCTCATCCTCATTAGCCATCAGGGAAATGCAAATCAAAACGACCCTGAGATATCACCTTACACCCATCAGAATGGCCAAGATGAAAAACTCAAGGGACAACACATGCTGGAGAGGTTGTGGAGAAAGGGGAACCCTCCTCCACTGCTGGTGGGAATGTAAACTGGTACAACCACTCTGGAAATCTATCTGGTGCTTTCTAATACAATTAGGAGTAGTGCTTCCTCAAGACCCAGCTATACCACTGCTAGGTATATACCCAAAGTTTGCTCAAGTACACAAAAGGGATATTTGCTCAACCATGTTTGTAGCAGCTTTATTTGTAATAGCCAGAACCTGGAAACAACCAGATGTCCATCAACGGAGGAATGGATACAGAAATTGTGGTATTTTTACACAATGGAATACTACTCAGCAATCAAAAAGGAGGAAATCATGAAATTTGCAGGCAAGTGGTGGGACCTAGAAAAGATCATCCTGAGTGAAATATCCCAGAAGGAGAAAGACAAACACGGTATATACTCACTTATATAGACCTATAAGATATGATACACATAATGAAATCTATACACCTAAAAAAGATAATCAAGAGAGCAGACATGGGGTAAGTTTATCAATCCTCGTTTTGAAAGACAGATGGGATGCGCATTGAATATATGACAGGAGTCTACTGAGCCCATTTGAAAGACTCTAACTAGCAGTGTTTTCAAAGCAAAGACTCATGACCAAACCTTTGGCAGAGTACAGGGAATCATAAGAAAGAAGGGAAGTTAGTCTGATGAGGAAAGGATAGGAGCTCCACAAGGACCAAACATATCTGGGCACAGGGTCTTTTCTGAGACTGACATGCAACCAAGGACCATGTATGAATGTAACCTAGAACCTCTGCTCAGATGTAGCCTGTGGTAGCTCAGTAACCAATTGGTTTCCCATAGTGAGGGGAACAAGGACTATTTCTAACAGGAACTCAAAGACAGGCTCTTTGGCCTCCCCACCCCCCAAGGGAGGAGCAGTCCTGTTAGGCCACAGAGGAGAGCTTTGCAGCCAGTCCTGAAGATACCTGATAAAACAGGATCAGATGAATGGGGAGGAAGTCCCCCCTATCAGTGGACTTGGCAAGGGGCACGGTGGAGATGAGGGAGGGAAGGAGGGAGGGACTGGGAGGGAATGAGGGATCGGGACACGGCTGGGATACAGAGTTAATAAAATGTAACTGATAAGAAAAAAATAAAATTAAAAAAAAAAGACACTCAGCAAGAGGCTTGCCCTAGGCAAACTCTCCTTTGCTTTTTGACAGTGTTTGCTCAGGTTGAAAGCTATTCCATTTCTTCTGTTGCAGGAAACAGAGTCTGATTTTGATAACTGTGCAGTCTGCATTGAAGGGTACAAACCCAACGACGTGGTCAGGATCCTGCCCTGCCGGTGAGTAGTGAGTCTCCCTGCTCTGCTGTGGAGGGGACAGAGAGAGTCCTCTGTGTTGGCATTGCAAATAAGTGAAACACTCCTTTCCCTGTAACCTTGTTCTGAAAAACATGCACCACAAAAAAAGTAGAAGTCTTTCTTGTCCCCTTGCATGAAAGGCAGACTTGACGACAGAGTGAATGCATGCTGTGTGCTCCAGGCAGCTTCTTGGATACCTCAGTAATGATCAGAATCACATCTGGTTTTTATAGGTGCTATTGCAACTGAAAAAACCAAACTCTTAAAAAGATGCTGGGAATGATCAGGACACACTCAGCAATCTGAACGAGGACAGCAGTAAGCAGGGACCCAAAAGCAAATCCTACTTCCCTTGACTTTTACCAACAGAGAGAGAAAAAGTGAAATTCCCACAGAATTCTCAAATCTGAAGGAACGTGCACTTAGGGAAAGTTCCTCCAGAGAATGCTCTAATCACTTTAACATTTCTCCCTAAGTGTAAGTCACTGCTACAGTGTCTGGCATTTTTCTTTGAATATCCTAATTAAATCAAGTAAGTTGGAGTTACGTAAGAACCATAGCCTTCATAGAAAATCTTTTTTTTTTTTTAGTTGCATCTAGGAAAGTATCCTAAAAATAAAAATGTAATTGCCTCAATGAAAGGTACTTCATGTAGAGAAAACGGCTTAAAAATTTTGAGTTTAAAAGCGTAGAAGAGTATAACACAAAGACACACACAGTCTATCGCTTTCCCCAAACAATACACGTTTTAAAAATGTTTATTAGAAATACAAGCAGAATAAAATAGCATGGGGGGGGATTGGTTTAACCAGTTAAACATCTGCCTTTTTTCCAACACCCCAATTTAATGAACAAGATCTGTTTTCAAAAATCATACGTACCATCTCACTAGCTCTGCAGCTCATACTGTATAAAATAATCTATTTATTGAAAGCTTTATTATAACTAAATTTTGTGGATAAACATGAAGTTTCTGGAGACTGGAAATTGCATAATCAGGCTTTGACTTCACATACCATGTTTCAGTGTCTACTTACTTAAAGAAGTTACATTTCCTTAACAGTATTTAAAATATTTCTTATTGATGCAGATCTCATTTACAGTATGGTTATTTGGAAATATTAATACAAAATTAGTATTTTACTGCTTACCATTAAAAAAGTAAAACCTTTTGGAAGCTCAACTGTATTCATCTTAGCCTTACCCTGGACTGCTCAATTTGGCTTCAGGTTTCTACTTTTTTATATGATTGTTTGTTTCCAAGCATACACATTGATCCTTCCAATATAACATTTGTGTTAATTATCTGAGAATTTCACATATACATACAGTGTACTTTAATCATATTTATCCCCCACACTTCCCCTCAGTCCTCCATGGTTTACCCCACTTCCCACCCTTCTCAACTTCATGTCCTCTGTTTTTATTTTCTTCATAACTCATCAAGAACAACTTATACTGCCCATATACTGGTGAGTGTGGGACCATTCACTGAGACACTGTTGACCTACTAAGGACCAAACCTTTAAAGAAAACTGACTTGCCTTTCCCCAGAAGGATCTGCTGTCCGTGGGTTCGCATTTAATGGTGGATGCTCCTGAGCCTCTGCTGTCCACGTGGAAGGCTGGCTGGCTTGACCTTGCACACTCCAGTGCAGGCAACCGCAGCTGTAATTCCTGAGTGCAGTGGTCCTGCCGTGTCCAGAAGACACTGTCACTCCTGTCTTTCAACCTTTTTTCCATGATGGTCCCTGAACCTTGGGAGGAGGGGGAAGGGGTCACACACTGCTTCTTTATTCTTCAATATATTTACTCTCTGTTGTCATTTTGAATTATAGACCCTGCTTTCAATGACAGAAACATCAAGCATTAACCATCACCAGTTATGTTTGATCTCACACTAGTCACAGACATACGCACTCTCTTAATAGCTCCTGTAGCTTTTGCCATGCTGGTTTTAAAGTCAAGGTACTTTTATGACTGTTGCTGGCTTCTTGCCCGCAGTGTGCATCAATGGATGTTATCAGTCAGATGCATTAGCATTTGCTTCTTTGCTCCATCATTCCCTCTGGAGTATTATTAAACCTTTGCTTCCATGAACACCACAGCCTCTCTTTCCCAGTACTTTCAGGCATTTTATCCATGGAACTGTTTACTCTTCTTGGAGTAAAAGCTGTTTTAAAAATTATCCTGGTGCATAGTATGTGTCTTCTTTAATACTACATTCTGTGGCCTTACAATCCTGAATACTGTATACATCTCTACTAGGGGCCTTTCTCATTATTCATTTACGCACTTGTACCATGACAGTTTCAAAACTGTTTTATTGTTTTCTCTCTCTGAGAATTTTAAACAAATTCTGATAAATATGGAAAGCCTTCCCTTCTCATCTGTCATTAAGGTAATTATCAAAGTGAAGTCATATACATTTACGCCGGCCTTTTCTTTCTCCTCTTTATTTCTTCATCCAACTCCTCCCTAAAACATGAACACAAGGCTTTATTGATGTGAGACGGGATCCGTGCACAGTGTGAGGGACAGACACACAGTGGCATGCACAGCCAGTTGGCAACAGGCAGCTCTAACTTTTGTGACTTGGATGTTATCCCAGTTCACCACGAAGGCATTTTCCAGGAAACGTGGGTTCCGCTGTGTCATGCACATGTGAAGCTGTGCACAGTGCTGTTTGGGGTAAGCGTGTGACTTGGACTGGAGATTGTGGTTATGATTCTTAGCCACAGAATGTATCTTCCTGAAGCGTGTTGATCTTTACTATCTTTCCTTGTCCAGAGAATGAGTAATGCTCTCTGATTCTTTCAACCTTGAGCCTCCCTACTTGTCTTTCAATGGTTATTCCTTTCAGCCCACTTAGCTGTCTGAGATTAAAGACTCAGTGTCTCAAGAAAAATGTTTATTCCTTAGGTGGATCAAAAGTCCATATTTCCCATATATAAAAGGCAAAACAGTATGTTTCTCTTGCCTGTGTCCCTGTAAAAATGTTTTCCTGTCTATAATTTATTGCCATTTGGTGAAGGGATTATTGTGTTTTCCTCTAATCTGGCAGTGTCCGCCACAGTTAGGGACAACTTCAAAAGCATCCTGGTAATAAGCAGGTTTTGGGATGAGCTTTGTAGTACATGAATAATTGCTTTGGAACAACACCTTATAGTAGGATCAATAGGATGTACCACACATGGTAAGTGGCATTATTGTGTGGGAAACAGGAATGTCATCGGATAATTAGGACACAGCATGATATGGGTATCCTAATGATGAATATCTACAAAAACTATGGGGTTAGTCCCAGGCATAGTGAATTTAAGAAAAGCTTTGTAATGAATAAATGTAAATAGGCGGAAAAAAATAAGACATCCCTTTGGTTAATTTTTCCTTTTTGTAAGATTTCTTAGCAAAAAGAAAAAAAGATTTATTTATTTTCATTGTGTGTGTGTGTGTGCCTTGCCTGAGTGTATGTCTGTGTACCACATTCATATAGTTCCCATAGAAGCCAGAAGAAGGTGTCAGATTCCTCAGAACTGGAGTTATTTACAGTTGTTAACCTCATGTGGGTGCTGGGAAATGAACCTGAGTCCTCTGCAAAAGCATCCAGAGCCTTTAACCAAGTCTCTTAATATTTTAAATCCAGGCTTGATTTACCTCAGATACTCTGATTATAGAAATGTTTTATAGGATAAAATATTTAAATATGTACATATCTCCCTCATGCAGGTAACCTCCACTGTCGTTTTCATGTTTCTTCCCTTTGCTTTCATATCCTCACTTTGCAAGGTTGAAATACTGTTGTCAACATCATTCAATACCCCATTCTTATCATCCTAAGAATTTTCCAGAAAGGGCACTAAGTTATTTGTGTCTTGTTTTAACCTTCCTTTGCACTCTGAAGCAGTAACCAGAAGTTCGTTGAGCTCTTGCTTGCATAAATTACCCCAAAAGCCTTGGGGTGCCATGAGTTTTGTAGAAAGAGACTTCACTTCAAAAGCCCATTATGGCCTGGCCAAATTTTTCCACCAAGGTAAAGCATGAATGCACCCCATTCTCCTTGAGCTTCTTTCTTAGTAATCAGGAGAAAAAAAAAAGAATCTTGACTGGCTTTGGTTTGTCTTTTTAATTTATTTATTCTTCCAGATCTAAAACAACACTGGCCCAGCTAGAGCGTGTGGACAAAGTTTCTTTTTCAATAGATAATGGTTTGTTTGGCATGTTCCTCTTTTCTTCTCTCCATTATAGAAATGTGCTCTGGCTTTGGTTTGCTGTATCAGTGTTTTAGGAAATAGGATGTTGGACACCCTATTGGGTGTTGGACTTTTTTGTGACTTAAAATTTGATGTGTAGTCAAAACTTTTTAACAGCATTAGTGCTCAAAGATACCACATGGTGATTTAAATACAAAATGTATTTAAATGTATTTTAAATGTGCAAAATCAAAACATGTAATCCCAACATTCCACAGGTAGATAGTTGTAGGAGGATCAGGGTTTCAAGACCATGAACCCATGCTGTGAGTTGGGTTACATAGACACTATCTCAAAACCACAATAAAAGAAAAGTAAAAGTTATGGGACAGAGGAAGTTCATAGGTATAAGTGGGATGATCAATTCCCTAGCTACCCCCAAAACTGAGCCTGAAAGAATCTGAAGGGGATATGCCTGGACACTTGAAATGAGATGGAGGGGTACTTGTGAAAAGTCAAAGCCCACATTTGATGTTCCAGTTTTAGCAGAATTTCTGGAAAGCTGTTGCTTACATGTCTACAATGGGCCAGGCACAGCGGCACATAACAATGATTGAGAGCTCATCAGCAGCATGGGAGAGTATTTCATTAGTACCAGCTGGAACCATGAAGTTGTGCTTTATAAAGCCTCTCTTTCTTCTGATAGTCAATATTATAACTTTAATCCCTGTTTTGATTTATTTATCTGAGATATTACTTTTTATTAACACAATTTTTGTTGTGTTGACTGGACCATGTTTCCTAATTTGAGATGTTACAACAGAAAGGGACCTGTTACCTAAAATTGATAAACATGTTAACTACTTCTAACATTTTTTAATTTGGAGTAAATAAAGCTTCTCATCTGAATACATTTTATTTTTATGGTGCTTGTTGATTAGTGAAGTTTTAAAAGTTATGTTTTAAAGTCTGTGTTTCAAGGGTTAGGGATATGGCTCAGCAGCTAAAATATTTGCCTCTCAAACATGAAAATCTAAGTTTGGATCCCCAGCACCACATTGAAATGAGTAAGAAGCTAGACACAGTACTGTAACCCTGGCACTAGGAGGGGCAGAGGCAAGAGTGAATCCCAGGAGCTCACCAAGTCTAGCAAAGTTAAGTGGAAAACCCTGTCCCAAACATAAATATTTAAATGTGTACCCAGGGACAAAGACTGGATGCATTCATAAGCAGACTTTTGCATGACTGGATCATGCTTATTCATACTGGTCAGAATATCAGAACAATTTTCCAACTAAAAGAAAATCATCTGAGAAATTATGGAACACTGCTTAGCAATCAAAAGAAGCTACTTATGTTCAGTGAGGCATAGATAAGTTGAAGAAACATTATTTTGAGCACAAGATATACAAGAAAAAATCTATTTTATAATTCTGTATGCATGAAGTCATAACAAAGAAAACTAGCCTCTAGGAACAGAGGTCACAGTGGCAGTTGTGCGGCAGAATGTGGGTGCTCACTGGGAACAGGAAAGGACTTTCTGGGGTGACAAAGTGCTGTACCTCTTTATCTAGGTGCTGGGGCATAACATGTTCACACCTAAAGTCATTACACGTGTGTAAAGGCCATGCCTTCTACCGCATTACAACATCATTTAAAGTAAATCCACAGCTATTCCATAGACATTGCACACTGGCCAAAATCACATTCCATTCAAGTAGACAACTTTTCTGGTGGTATTTTTTTAACCATTTTTTCTCTGACTACTTCAGATGTTTGTGTGCACAACCTCAGTAAGAGCTAATGACTACATGTCACTTAATGAAGGGAATAAAGGAAAGAAATATTAAAAAAAAAAAAGCAGCCAAGCTGGGAGACCTAAATGTGTTCATTTACATCATCTATAACAGAACAAAAGTAATTTAGGAACAAAAGCCTGCACAGTAGTAACCCCATTAAATATGGCATTCAAGTGTCCTGGTGCCCAGTCACAGCAATCAGCTAGACACACAGGATGAGCGCCAACAAGCTTTGCTGCTCCAGCCAAATGATATAATTAGACCAGGGTCAAGTCCTAAGGACAGAGCTTTCTTCCTAAACTGCATTCTCAAAATATCCACTGGAATTTTGAAAGGTTAGCCTAAGAAGATCCAGCCTAGTTCTGTTGGGTTTTCTTCAATGCGAATTAAACACTGTAGGATGTGGGAGAGAGAGACAGCTGGGTAAAGTAAATAATTGGTTATCAGAATAGTTTAACTCTGGGAAACTCTACACTTTCCAAATGACTTATGCATTATTATCTAATTTGTATCTATCAAGAATCTATAATATACACAGGGCAAGTACCAACATCGCCTCCAGATCTCACTAAAAGAAAATCTCAACTCACAGTAGGTCGCCAGAGACTAGGTGGGTTTTCTCCCCCAAGTCTATGCTCCATCCACTGTACCCCTGGCTGTGAGCATGACACCTCCCCCAACTAAGTCCTGTTCTGTTCAGGGGGGCAGAAGGATGCTGAAATGCACCTTTGCTTTGACTAAAACATATCAGCCCCAGACACCCAAGTCACTTTAAGACTGCAAGCAATTCTGGCTGGCTTCAAGGAGCTTGTTCTTTCTCCTCTCTCTTAATCTGAGTTCTTCTCTGTTGATTTCTCTAAATGTCTCTCTCCCTCCTTCTCCTTCCTCCTTTTTATTCCTCCTTTCCTCTCTCCACTTTCCCTCACACCTTCTCTTCCCTCCCTTTTTTCTCTTCCTCTATCCCTTCATTCATCTCTTCCTCTTTTTCTCTCTCCTTCCCTCCCTTCTTTTTCTCCTTCTCTCCTTCCCCCTCCCTATTTCTCTCTCTACTTTTCTTTTCCTCTCCGATTCATCTCTGTCTGCTTTCCCTCATATTCTCTCCTCTCATCTCTCTCACATGCCTGATCTACCCTCTCTCCATTAACAGGAACCACTCTCCAGTTGTCTTGGTAACATAAAATAATCAAGTTCATAACCACCAGAATATAGCTACTACTACTTCTGGACACTCAGCTCTCCTTTTTCTTTAACTGTAAATGGCAGTTATATTGTTTATCTAACTTAAATAAGGTGACCTGAGACATGGCATAACTCACCCTTGGTCTCATCATTTCCACTAGCAGGATTCTCCCCACCATGAGGCTTTAGACCTTGGGGCAATAGAGTTTTTGTTAGAAGGAGACAGGTTATACATTTACCTGGCTTGAAGCAACTGAGTGGGAAGTGAGCTGACCCCCTTCCATGTAGAAGCCTAGAAAGAAGAAATAGCATGGAAGGAAACACTGGTGGCGAGTAGGTCGGCATGCAACAAGGAAACATACAGTCCATATTTGTGATTTTTCTTCTCTCTGATCTCTTGCTTACATGCTCTGCCCATTCACCCTATTTCACAATGCTGCCTGGCCCATCTTTTCTAACTTTGCTGTTTGTGTTCTACAGTTCAGCTCACCTAGATTTCTCATGCATATGTAACACTGCCTCTTTGACCCGACTCCAACAAATTCCTTCTCCTTAAAGTTCTTTCTTCTTGTCTCCACCTTTCAAATACTTCCATTCTTTAGGCTCTACAAGAGACCCTATGATACCCCATAAGTTTATAAATTTCTCACAATGTAACAGTGCCCCTACCTGCAGGGTTTCAACGGGGTTCCTAAAGTGGAGAGATTGGAAGGAATGGGGGGAGGAGACAAGAGACACAGGAATGAAAGCCAAGTCTGTTCATCTGATCAAGGCTTCCGTTTATTAGAAATTTTTACCCAGCTTATATAGGGAGAAGGCAGGAAAGGGGGAAGGTTAATCTACTGCTGCAGGAAATAGGAAGAGTGCTTTCATGGGTTAAATATTCACCTGCAAGATGCCATAAGGATGTCTTCTTAAGCTGTCTCACGGATGCTCTAAAACTAACAGACAGATGTCCTCACAATCTATCACCCATGATTTCGGGTCCTTGGTAACTCTTCAACTAAATAGCTTTAGGTCTCCACTAAATGACCTCTGCTCACTACTTGGCTTTGGCTTCAGTAAATAGCTTTGTCTCCACTAGATAGCTTTGGCTCACTGTTTGCCTTTGGCTTCAGTAGATAGCTTTGGCTCCCGGCATCTCCTCCCTTCTTAAACAATTTAAGAGGCTAGCAGGTAGATTTTGAACATGAGGTCTTTTGCAGAAGGTGGGCATTAACCAGAGGGGGGAAGTAGTGACCTGATCCTCCCAAGGCTTTTTGCAGCCTTTTTGGGTGTCTTTTGGGGGAGGAGAGGAAGACCCCATCAACATCTGAGGGCATCCCCAGCAGGTTGTGGTTAGGGGTAATCAGACACCAACCTCTATGCAATCAGGTTTGCTTCTCAGGGTACTCAGAAGCAGGCAATTGGCCCCTCCCCTTGCAATGTCATCTTGCACCCCATTACAGGTACCCAGGAAAGCATTTATCTGAGTTTCATGCTGTTCTCATGAGAGCCAAACATAAGCAGTCAAGACCCATGTGATGGACTGTCAGCAGTCTTCCTCCGGCTCAGCTAAGCCTCTGTCAGCCAAATCAAGTCTGTGATAATGAACTTGTATGGGTTTAGATGCCAGGGAGTCAATTTGCTGTTTTCCAAAGCCAGAAGAGACATGGAGAAGGAAACCCACCAAGGGTCCCAAGATTGAAGGAAGGAGGGTGGTAAGCCAGGGAGAGGTTGAAAACCAATTATGAAACCAACTTTACTCTTGTTCTCCCTGTCTCTTTCTCTCTTCTAAGCCCTTTCTAATCTTAGCCATGCTGTCCCTTACAATCCCAGTATAATCTGTGTAAAAGCAGCACTCTTCCTTAAGGGCAGCACAAAAGCAGTCATCTTGACTGGAGGGGTCTTTTTTGACATCATTATTATTGTCAGGAGAAAACTCCTCATCCACTTGTTGCACCAGGTGTTCCAGTAGCCATCAAGCTGCATCCTTTTCCTGTGAAAGAAACACAGACAACTCCTCGTCCCCATATGAGTACAGTGTCGGGTCTATGCCATTGATTTGTTAAAGGATTTATCCATTTTACTTTAGCAAAAGTTTTATGGCTTTTGTATGCCAAAAATCTATCTGTTGCAGATTTACCATGCTTATCCAAATTTTTCAGAAAATTTAGGTGTCCAGGGGAGTGGCTCCCCCTTCTTTGTTTTTTGCAAGTAAATCTTAATTGTTTAGTGGGCACGCTCTAGCATGCCTTGTCCTTGAAGATAGCAAGGTATTCCACTTATGTGAGAAACTTGAAACTGTTGACAAATCTTTTAAAAGATTTGTTAGTATATCCTGCTCCATTGTCAGTTTTAAATTGCTTAGGAACTCGTAGAACATTAAAAGCCTGTAGACAATGAGCAATAACATTTTTTGCAGTTTCTTCTGGTTGAGGAGTGGCAAAAATAAATCAAGAATAGGTATCAATGCAAACATTTACATATTTTAATTTTTCAAATTTAGGAATTATGAGTAATATCCTTTTGCCAAATCTGATTTGGAACCAATCCTTTAGGACTGACTCCCAAATGGGAAACAGGCTGAAATTGAGAACAAATTCTGCAAGCCTCAACTATAGTACCTGCCTGTTTCTTAGTCAACCCATATTTAAGTCTCAAGGTTTGACTATTAAGATGATGCATGTTATGGGCATCCTGAGCTCTTTAACTGTAAACAATACTCTTTGGTGGCTTTATCTGCCAATGCATTTCCTTTTAGACAGGGGACCTGGCAAATTAGAATGAGCCCTCAAATGTCCTATAAAAAAGGAAAAGTTTCTTTTTTGTATCAAGTTTTGAATTTGTAAAAGTAAAATTCCAGCAGGAGAAAATATCTGGATTTGACCTGCAGTCTCTAACCTAGGAAAAGACAGAAATACATATGCACTATCTGTAAAAATGTTCAAAGACTATTTATTAAAATTTTGAAACACAACCAATACTGTAGATAACTTTGCTATTTCTGCAGATGTGCTAGACACTTGAAAAGACATTGTTTTTCTTTTATAAGCACAGGCAGCAACACCAGATCTCACCATAGATGGTTTTGAGCCACCATGTGGTTGCTGGGGATTGAACTCACGACCTTTGGACGAGCAGCCAGTGCTCTTAACCGCTGAGCCATCACCAGCTCTCTCTGTTTGTGACTCTGTTATAATAAGCTTATATATGTTAAAATGCCATATTTATTAGATCTTTGACAAGTCTGAGAACCAGCATATTTGAATTACTCTTTGTCTACCTGTATTATCTGCTCTAAATTGCATCCTATAAAACAGAATGTTTTATATATATATATATATATATATATATATATATATATATATATAACATTATGAGTTATATATTATAATGTATGTTTTAGAACCAAATTTTAGGTATATCTACATAGACAAACTTTATGGTTCTCCATTTTAAATTTAACCTTAAAAAAAAAATCTAAACAAAGAGACTAGGTAAAACTCAATCTTGTACTCAACTATAATCTTTCCCATAACTTTAAATCTGCTCTTTTTCAACTAAAATCAAAGCAAAATTTTTAATTAAACATAATTTGTAAAGGGGCTAGCAAATCTTTTTTTTAACTTTTATTAATTACACTTTATTCATTTTGTATCCCCCCATAAGTCCCTCCCTCCTCCCCTCCCAGTCCTACCCTCCCCCCCTTTCTGCATGCATGCCCCTCCCCAAGTCCACTGATAGGGGAGGTCCTCCTCTCCTTCTTTCTGATCTTAGTCTATCAGTTCTCATCAGAAGTGGCTGCATTGTCAGGGTTCTAGGTTATCTCCACGGATAGTCCTTGGTTGGAGTATGAGTCTCTGGGAAGTTCCCTGTGTTCAAATTTTCTTGTTCTGTTGCTCTCCTTGTGGAGTTCCTGTCCTCCTCAGCTCTTACTATTTCCCACTTCTTATATAAAATTCCATTCACTCTGACCGTCAGTTGGCCATCAGGCTCAGCATCTGCTTTGACACTCTGCACAGCAGAGGCTTTCAGAGGCCCTCTGTGGCAGGTTCCGAGGTTGTTTCCTGTTTTATTCTTCTGGCTTTCAGAAGCCCTCTGTAGCAGGTTCCTAGGTTGTTTCCTATTTTCTTTTTCTTCTGATGTCCATCCTCTTTGCCTTTCAGGATAGGGATTGAACAGTTTAGTTAGGGTCCTCTCTTTTGCTTAGTTTGTTTAGATGTACAGATTTTAGTGGGTTTATTCTATGTTGTATGTTTATATGAGTGAGTATATACCATGTGTGTCTTTTTGCTTCTGGGACAACTCAATTAAGATGATCCTTTCCAGGTCCCACCATTTACATGCAAATTTCATGACTTCCTTACTTTTCATTGCTGAGTAATACTCCATTGTATAGATATACCACAGTTTCTGCATCCATTCTTCAGTTGAGGGACATCTGGGCTGTTTTCAGCTTCTGGCTATTACAAATAAAGCTGCTAAAAATATGGTTAAGCAAATGTCCTTTTTGTGTACTTGAGCCTCTTATGGGTATATGCCTAGGAGTGGTATGGCTGGATCTTGAGGAAGCGCTATTCCTAGTTGTCTGAGAAAGCACCAGATTGATTTCCAGAGTGGTTGTACAAGTATACATTCACACCAGCAGTGGAGAAGGGTTCCCATTTCTCCAAAACCTCTCCAGCATGTGTTTTCACTTGAGTTTTTGATCTTGGCCATTCTGATGGGTGTAAGGTGAAATCTCAGGGTTGTTTTGATTTGCATTTCCCTAATGGCTAATGAGGTTGAGCATTTCTTTAAGAGCTTCTCTGCCATTTGATATTCCTCTATTGAGAATTCTCTCTTTAGCTCTGTTCCCCATTTTTTAAGTGGATTACTTGGTTTGCTGCTTTTCAGCTTCTTTAGTTCTTTATATATACTGAATATGAGTCCTCTGTCAGATAAAAGGTTGGTGATGATTCTTTCCCAATCTGTAGGCAGTCGCTTTGTTTTGATGACGGTGCCCTTTGCTTTACAGAAGCTTTTCAATTACATGATGTCACATTCATTGATTGTTGCTCTTAGAGCCTGTGTTGTTGGTGTTCTGTTCAGGAAGTTTTCTCCTGTACCAATGAGTTCTAGGGTATTCCCCATTTTTTTTTCTAGCTGATTTAATGTGTCTGGTTTTATGTTGAGGTCTTTGATCCACTTGGACTTCATTTTTATGCAGGGTGATAAGTATGGATCTATTTTCATTTTTCTACATGTAGACATCCAGTTGCACCAGCACCATTTGTTGAAGATGCTATTTTTTTCCATTGTATGGTTTTGGCATCTTTGTCAAAAATCAGGTGTCCATAAGTGTGTGGGTTTATTTCTGGGTCTTCTATTTGGTTCCATTGATCCACCATTCTGTTTCTATGCCAGTACCATGAAGTTTTTATAACTGTTGCTCTATAGTACAGCTTGAGATCAGGGATGGAGATACCTCAAGAAGATCTTTTATTGTAGAGGATTGTTTTAGCAATTCTCGGTTTCTTATTATTCCATACGAAGTTGAGAATTTTTCTTTCCAGGTCTGTAAAGAATTGTGTTGGCAATGTGATGGGAACTGCATTAAATCTGTAGATTGCTTTTGGTAAGATGGCCATTTTTACTATGTTAATCCTGCCAAGCCATGAGCATGGGAGATCTTTCCATCTTCTCATATCTTCTTCTAATTCTTTCTTCAGAGACTTGAAATTTTTTTCATACAAGTCTTTGACTTGCTTGGTTAGGGTTACACCAAGGTACTTTGTGTCATTTTTGGCTATTGTGAAGGGTGTTGTTTCTAATTTCTTTCTCAGCCCTTTTGTCTTTTTATACAGGAGTGCTACTGATTTTTTTTTTGAGTTAATTTTGTATCTGGCCACTTTGCTGAAGGTGTTTATCAGCTGTAGGAGTTCCCTGGTAGAGTTTTTGGGGTCACTGGTGTATACTATCATATCATCTGCAAATAGTGGTAGTTTGACTTTTTCCTTTTCAATTTCTATCCCCTTGATCTCCTTCAACAGTCTTATTGCTCTAGCAAGGACTTCCAGCACTATGTTGAAGAGATATGGAGAGAGTGGGCAGCTTTGTCTTGTCCCTGATTTCAGTGGGATTGCTTTAAGTTTCTCTTCGTTCAGGTTGATGTTAGCTATAGGCTTGCTGTATATCACCTTTACTATTTTAGATATGTGCCTTGTATCCCTGATCTCTCCAATACTTTAAACATGAATGGATGTTGGATTTTGTCAAATGCTTTTTCAGCATCTAGGGAAATTATCAGGTGTCCACAGTGTGTGGGTTTTTTTCTTTCAGTTTGTCAATATGGTGGATCACATTGATGGATTTCCATATATTGAACCACCCCTGCATACCTGGGATGAAGCCTACTTGGTCATAGTAAAGAATATCTTTGATGTGTTCTTGTATTCGGTTTGCAAGTATTTTGTTAAGTATTTTTGCATCAATGTTCATAAGGGAGATTGGCCTAAAATTCTCTTTTTTTGTTGAGTCTTTGTGAGGTTCAGGTACCAAGGTGACTGTGGCTTCATAGAATGAGTTTGGTAACATTCCTTCTGTTTCTATTTTGTGGAATAGTTTGAAGAGAATTGGAGTTAGCTCTTCTTTGAAGGTCTGGTAGAATTCTGTGCTGAAGCCATCTGGTCCTGGGCTTTTTTTGGATGGGAGACTTTTGATGACTGCTTCTATTTCTTTGGGGGATATAGGACTATTTAATTGATTTACCTGGTCCTGATTCAGCTTTGGTAAGTCAAATCAATCAAGAAAATTGTCCATTTCATTTAGATTTTCAAATTTTGTGGCATATAGACTTTTGAAGTAAGTCCTAATGATTGTTTGGATTTCCTCAGTGTCTGTAGTTATGTCCCCCTTTTCATTTCTAATTTTATTGATTTGGGTGGTGTCTCTCTGCCTTTTAGTTAGCTTGGCTAAGGGTCTATAGATCTTGTTGATTTTCTCAAAGAACCAGCTCTTGGTTTCATTGATTCTTTGAATTGTTTTATTTGTTTCTAATTGATTGATTTCAGCCCTGAGTTTGATTATTTCCAGCCATCTACTCCTTTTTGGTGTGTCTGCTTCTTCTTTTTCTAGGGTTGTTAAGTAGGCCATTAAGTTGCTTGAATGAGCTGTCTCCAATTTCTTCTTGAAGGCACTTAGTGCTATGAACTTTCCTCTTAGCACTACTTTCATTGTGTCCCATAAGTTTGGGTATGTTGTATCTTCATTTTCATTGAGTTCTAGGAAGACTTTAATTTCTTTCTTTATTTCTTCCCTGACCCAGCTGTCATTTAGTAACAAGTTGTACAGTTTCCATGTGTGTGTAGGCTTTTTGCTATTTCTGTTGTTGTTGAAGTCCAGCTTTATTCCATGGTGATTTGACAAGATACAGGGGATTATTTCAATCTTCTTGTATCTGTTGAGGCTTGCTTTGTGACCAACTATATGGTCTATTTTAGAGAAGGTTCCATGAGGTGCTGAGAAGAGGTAAATTCTTTTGTGTTTGTGTGTAAAGTTCTGTAAATGTCTGTGAGGTTCATTTGATTCATGACCTTTGTCAGAGATATTGTTTCTTTGTTTAATTTTTGTTTTTTTGACCTGTCCTTTGTTGAGAGTGGGGTGTTGAAGTCTCCCACTATTAATGTGTGGGGATCTATATGTGGTTTAAATTTTATCAATGTATCTTTCATAAATGTGGGTGCTCTTGTATTTGGGGCATAGATGTTCAGGATTGTGATGTCTTCTTGGTGGAATTTGCCATTGATGAGTATGAAGTGTCCTTCCCCATCTCTTTTTATTAATTTTAGTTGAAAGTCTATTTTATCAGATATTAGAATGGCTACTCCTGCTTGTTTCTTGAGTCCATTTGCTTGGAAAGTCATCTTCCACCCTTTTACCCTCAGGTAATGTTTATCTTTGTGCCTTAGGTATGTTTCTTGTATGCAACAGATTGCTGGGTTTTGTTTATGTATCCATTCTGTTAATCTGTGTCTTTTTACTGGAGAGTTGAGTCCATTGATGTTGAGAGAGATTAATGACCAGTGGCTGTTAGATCCTTTCATTTTGATGTTGGCTGTGTTCATAAGGTTGTGTGCTTGGTTGCTTTTTGTTTTACTGTAGTAAGGTTAATTATTTCCTGTGTTTTCTTGACAGAAGCTAATTTTCTTGGGTTGTGTTTTCCCTTCCAGTGTCTTCTGTAATGCTGGATTTGTGTGTAGGTATTGTTGAAATTTGTTTTTGTCATTGAATATCTTGTTTTCTCTGTCTATGAGGACTGAGAGTTTTGCAGGGTATAGTAGCCTGGGCTGACGTCTGTGTTCTCTTAGGGTCTGCATGATATCTGTCCAGGCCCTTCTGGCTTTCATAGTCTCTGTTGAAAAGTCAGGTGTGATTCTAATGGGTTTGCCATTATATGTTACTTGGCCTTTTTCCCTGCAGCTTTTAGATTTTTTCTTTGTTCTGTATACTTACTGTTTTGATTATTATGTGGCAAGAGGATTTTCTTTTCTGGTCAAATTTGTTGGGTGTTCTGTAGGACTCGTGTATTCTTATTGGCTTCTCCTTTAACTTGGGGAAATTTTCTTCAATGATTTTGTTGAAAATATTTTCTGGGCCTTGGAGAAGGGCGTGTTCTTTTTCCTCTATACCTATTATTCTTAGGTTTTGTCTTTTCATATTGTCTTGGATTTCTTGGACGGTCTGTGTCAGGAATTTTTTGGATTTAACATTTTCTTTGACAGATACATCGATTTCTTCCATTATATCTTCTACACCTGAGATTATTTCTTCCATCTCTTGTAGTCTGTTGGTTATGCTTACCTCTGTAGTTCCTGTTTTCTTCCCTAAATGCTTCCTCTCCATTATTTCCTCCATTTGTGTTTTCTTTAATTTTTCTAGTTCTGTCTTCAGGTCTTGAGTTGTTTTGTTTACTTCCTTTACCTGTTTGATTGTATTTTCCTCTTTTTCTTTTAGTTCCTTCAACTCTGTTTCTTTCATTTCTTTCAGTGATTTAATTATTTCTTCTCTGAAGGCCGCAAACTGTTTGGCTGCATCTTCCCATATTTCTTCACAGATGGCCATAATCTGCTTGTCTTTAACTTCCTGCATTTCTTTGCGGATAGCCATGATCTGTTTGGTTTTATCTTCCTCTAATTCTTTACGTATTTTATTTGTTTCCTCTATTATCCTCTTCATCAGCATAGATGTAAGGTCATCTTCTTGATTTTCTATTATCCTGCGTTGTCCAGGGCTGTTCGCTCCTGGATGGCTGGGTTCTAGAGATGCCATATTGATCTGTCTTTTGTTGGTTGAGCTTTTATGCTGACCTCTACCCATTGGGCTGTTTTAGGTGTTGGCTGTTAGTTTCTGTGCTTCCTGGAGTCCTGAGGTAGAGAGAATTCCCTTGACTGGAAGATGATTTTTTTTCCTGAAGGAGTCCTCCTCTGCTTTTTGGTTATGGTCACTGTATGGCCAGTGTTTCTCAGGAATTGCCACTGCTCACCTCAGGTGTATAGCCCTGAGTAGTAGCTGTGGTCTTTGTTAGGAAGGGGAGATCTCCTCTTACCCATAGAAGTTCTCAAGACAGCTGCCCCACTTCTGGGTTTCTCGTTATAAATTTAGTGAGCTGCTGCTGTTGTTACAATTTTCCAGGTACAGTCCTCTTGAAGAACCTGCTGATTCCCTAGCTGTGGGGTTTTCTCCCAACAGGGAAACTCAGTCTGTTATCCTGGGGCACACATTTCTGTCCGGGGAAGTGAGAGATACGCCCAGCAAGTCTCTGGGCCAGAGGCTGAGTGCTCCGCTCTGGGCCTGGAGAATGTGTACCTAAGTTGAGTTGGCACCTGGGAGCACCGCTCTGGTCTGGAGGCTGGGTGCCTCACTCTGGACCAGAAGCTGTGTGTCCCTGTCTGGGATGGCAGCTGCAGGCACTGCTCTGGTCCAGACGCTGTGGGTGCAGCCCTCTTGAAGGACCAGGGATTCCCACAGTTTTGTCAGTCTAGCTAGGGGTAATTGGTTGATTCTTGGCACAGTATCTGAGGGCTGCTGTAATGGCTCTCTGGCTTTTGTAGGTCTGAGGATGCAGCTGTGTGCCCCAGTGCCCGAGGGGTACTCAATAATGGCGGCTGAGCACAGCGCTCCTGCCTGCATTAGAAAGCTAGAGCCTAGAGTCTGCGTGAATCCAGAAAGTCTTTTGGTGCTGGGTGTCCTGAGCATTATTCCTGATGATCCCCCCCCCCCCGCTGGGGATTTCCTCCTGCCAGAGACACCCAGTCTTTGCTTTGGGGACCACTGTTCTGTCTGGGGTGGCGAGTAGAACCCACAGGCACAGACGCCCGCCCGTGGCTCCACCTTTCTGGCCTTTGGAAGCCCGAGCGTCTGCCTAAACTGGATAAATTTTCCGAGACCTTTTCGGGGTGGGGGTGTCGGCTGAGTGCTCTGAGATCAGACCAGCTGTTTCCCTCCCTGTGGGTTTGCACCTGACAGTGAAACGCAGTCTCTGGTGCCCTGGTGCCCTGGGGCCCACAGTTCTATCTGAGGCAGTGAATCAGATGCGCAGGCAGGGCTCTGTGCAGGTACCTGGGTCCCCGGCTCTGGCTCCGGACTGGCTCCTGGGGTGCCCGCGGAATCCGAGTCTTTTCCAGGGGATGTCTGGGTGACCTGAGGTCGGTCCCAATTGTTTCCTGCTCCGTGGGGTTATCTCTCGACTGGAAAATCCAGTTTGTGATGTTCTGGGCCCACAGTTCAGTCTGAGACAGTGACCAGATCACGCTGGCGTGTAGATCTGGGCTGGCGACCAAGCACCTGGCAGAACCAGGATCTCTTTCGCGGTTTAGCCAGGTGAGTTAAAGCTGATTGAATCCCCCACCGTGGGGTATCCTCTCACCTGTGAAACACAATCACTTATGTTTTATGGCTGCGAGTTCTGATTGCACTGTGTCACTGTGCCAATCCTGCTGTGCTGCTGCTCAGAATGAGAGTCCTCCTGGTGCCGCCATCTTGCCCTGCCCCCGGGGCTAGCAAATCTTTTCAATCCTATAATATTGTGTTAAAACTTAACAGCAAAAAAATAAAGGACAAAAGTTTTATTTAGCATTAAACAAAGAACTAAACTTAGCCTGCAGCCTTTAGCAAAAATGGACTATTCTGGCCATACCAGATCTATAGGCCAGAAAAAAAAAAACAACAGCATTAAATCATTTATTTAGGTACTGTCAACCAGGCATACTTTTGACCTCCCCCAAAGGGTTGAGGAACTGTTATTAAGTTTTTTGTTAGACTGTACAAGGGTTATTATTTTAAAATACCTGATAAATTTTAAAATGTTTTATAGAATTTAACTCTGATGGTCCAAGACCAAACTTAGAGGTGTTGATTTAAACTGTCTTATGTCCACAAATATTAATATAGTCAGTCAGATTTTAAAATATCATCAATTGAAGTCTAGAGATAAACATATACACACATAGAGACACAGCTAAGGAACACAAAAATCCGACATTGTCCCCTTGGAGTAACCAGACTACTCAGATACCAGGATTTGACTGGCCTGGAAGGAGTGGACTCCCTCGTGGTTCCTCTCCAGCTTCCAGATGGAGAGCAGGCTCTAGCAGCCTTCTTTCTACACAGAATAGGGTCCTAGATTAGGGGAGCAATTAAGGGCTCTTTTTCCCGGAACTGGGGCATTCCCCAAATTTTCTTGATCTGATTGGAAACTCTCCAAGTTTTCCAAAACCAGAGACCAAAACAGACAGCCAACACACAAAAACAAAACACAGAGACAAAGACACAAAACAACCGTGGTACCTGCTTTTTAAACATTTAAATATATGTACAGAGCATAACCATGATTTTAAGTTAGAACTAGAAAAACTCAGAATTTATCAGTAAACACAATTTAATCTTTAAAACTAGAAGTGGCTCCATCTCTCTGGTTTCTTCTGTCCAAGAGCTTGCTGAAGCTGACACTGGCTGAAGCCTGTGGGAGGGGGCAGGGTAAACTGCCGCTCTGCTGAGCAGTCCTGAATCCTGCTCAGCTCTGCAGCTGGAAGAGGCAGGTCTTAGGCCAATTCTGAGGGTTTGAGTGAGCGAGCATTCTCATCCACCCATTTCTCCACAAGCCATCCAAGCCTGGCCCGCAATAGAGGAGTGGGAAGGAGACAAGTAGTGTCCCCGTTCCTCCTGCTCACTGCACTTCAGCTCTGCTCCACGTCCTTTGCCCCGGCCCACCTGGAGCCTTTTTTCTTTGTTTTTAGGCAGAAGGGAAGCAGCACAAGGAAAGCAGGCTATGAGACTTAGCAGTTTCTTCCCCTGACTCTGTTTCATCCTCACTATCTAGCTCCTAAATAATTTTTTGCTCTCAAATTACAGAAATCTGTTTGAGCTCCTTTATGAACACTTGAAATAACCTTAGAAGTATTTTTTTTACTAGGTAACTCTTCAACTAAATAGCTTTAGGTCTCCACTAAATTACCTTTGCTCACTACTTGGCTTTGGCTTCAGTAAATAGCTTTGTCTCCACTAGATAGCTTTGTTTGACTTTGGCTTCAGTAGATAGCTTTGGCTCCCAGCATAACAGCTCTCATCTCTGAGCTCCATGGCAATTTTACCTATGTCTGTTAATGACACTATACACACTGACTTCATAGTTAATATCATGTACTCATTGAGTACTTGCCATGTAAGCAGTATGCAAAGAAACATAATTAGGTCAACCATTCTTTTGCTACTTTGCTAGTCAAAATAGACTAGGCTTTGATGAACTAACAAAAAAAATCTACTCTCCATAGCTGATGACAACCAAGATTTCTCACTGTTTTCCAGGGGTTCTGATAACACAGCAGGCAGCTGAGCTGATAACCTGCTCTCAATTTTCTCTTCATAGCTGTTTGGCCAGTATCAGTCACATATAAGTAGCTGCAACAAAGATAGCTTGTAGCTTTCCCATGTGACGTAAAGAGGGCCATTTGGCACACTAGAAGGATACTGTTAAGCTGTTTAGACTCTTGGTGTTATATCCTCATTTTATAGGTGGGAAACTGGGATGCAGAGAGAATAAGCACTTGAAGCAAAAGCATGAAGCTATTCTAGGAACTGTGAAGACCTCCATCCCTTAAGCAGTGAGGAGAAGAGGGGAGTATAGAGCCAGGTCAACACACTGATTCCTGCGAAGGGTTTTCTGTGGTTCGAGTGCCATCTCTGCATTTTCCTAGCTCATTAGGGACTTGGCTTCAATGTACTTCAGTTTCCTCCTCCAAAGATCACCAACAGTTTTTACCTCAAGAAATGGTTGTTGAACAATAATGTGTGCCTAAAATACAATAAGCGGTACACATTGTCAGTAGCACACTATTCACTTAAATCTCACTCTCATGTCAACTTTCAAAATATGACTCAGACACTCCAAAGAGACATTTCAGCTGCATACAGAAGCACTGGCTTGCTCTGCAAAGGAGCTGATGTTGCCCCCAAGAATGAGATTCCAAGGGACTCATAGTTTTTAATATGCATGCTACCAAAGAGGGTGAAAAACTTGCACCAATATCCAAATCACACACACACACACAAAAAAAAAATCTTTCTTTTTAAATTGTGTTTTATTTTTATGTGCAAAGGTGTTTTGCCCTCATATATGTCTGTGAATTATGTGTGTATATAGTGCTCACAGAGGCCAGAAAAGAGCACTGGCTCAATTGAAGCTGGAGTTACAGAAGGCTATGATTCACCATGTGGGTGCTGAGACTAGCAGCTGGATCCTTTAAAGAGCAGCCACTGTGCTTACCTGCTGAGCCCTCTCTCCAACCTGCAAAGCCACAGAACCTTAATCTTAACTCCATAGTGGCAGTGTCACTAGTCTATAAAAGCACATGAGGAGTTAAAAAAGGAATGCTTCTTCTTCTCCAGAGGAGGAAAGAAATGTCATCTATTTGGGCAGGAAATCATATAGGGTGGATGAACAACAGAAAGCACTGAGTATGGGAACAAGTGTGACCTGGTTTGCCATGACTAGTAAGAACCATGAGGACATATTCATATCTCAGCAGCGCAGTGTGCTTCTGCAGCCTCACTGTCTTAATCCCTTTTCTGTTGCTGTGATAAAAATACCCCCCACAAAAGCAACTCGGAGGGAAAGGGTTTATTCTGGCTTACAGTTCCAAGAGAGCATAATCTATTATGATGAAGAAAATGTGGCAGCTGGATACTGACTAGCCATGTTGCAGCTACACTGAGGAAGCAAAGAAAAGTGTTATTAATGGGATTTTTTGATAACAGTTAAGAAATGCTAGCACTTGTGTTTTGTCGTGTTTGGCCGGCTGGCTGGTTAAAGTTAGTTTATTTGTTTGTTTGTTTGTTTGTTTGTTTGCTATTTGTTTTGTTTTGTAGGGTTTTATGTTTGACAGAACCTTTACATGTAGCATAGGCTGGCTTTGTGCTAAAAATTCCTCAGCCTTGGCTTCCCATTAGTGAGCTTATGGATGTGTGCCATGATGACAAAGTTTCCCTCTCTTTTTCTGTCTCTCTCTCTCTCTTTCTCTCTCTCTCTCTCTCTCTCTCTCTCTCTCTCTCACACACACACACACACACACACACAAACACACACCCTGAGGGGGGAGGAAAAGAGATTCTGATTCTCTTACAAACCCCATTTCCATAAGATAAAACGTTACCAATTATAACTGAATCTTGGAGCACTGAGATAACTTTCCTAAGACTGGAAAGAGAGAAAACCTCCAGTCTTAGAGTGTGAATTTTCAATGTTTTTTCCACCGTGTATAGGACAGAACTGCAAGGGAACTGTGGTACTTCTCTGTAGGGAGAGACCTTGTCTTAGTCATCTTTGTACCCAGTTTCAGCACAGAACAGAATGGAAGAAGGGGGTGATATAATGAGCGCTCTATTTTCAGAAAAGAAATCTGGCAGCAGTGAGTAGGATGAAGAGAACAGAGGAGCCTGGCAGGGTGGAGAAAAGTTTAGATGTTATTACAGTAATGAGAAAAGTCACAAGATGATCAATGGGGAGCCACATGAGAAGGGGGAGGAAGAGGAGGAGGAAAAGGAAGGAGAGAGAGAAGCAAATGAGACAGAGGAGGCTGGGAAGGCTAGTGAATGGAACTTATAGTCATGGGCAGGTGGAGGTGGGGGTAGACCCTTCAATGAATAAACACACACTCACACAGCAAATGTTTCATGATCATCAGCTCTGCCAGGAACTGTCATAAATACTCAGGGTGCTGCGATGAGAAGCAAAGGAGGGCTTTGCTTTCATTGAACTTGTACGTTCATTGAAAAGTGTGCTGCTAAAGGGTCTACAGAGAAATAGAATTAATGAGAGATACACAGAGCTATGAAGCAGGAAGAAGGGGCGGCAGAGGGTGACACAAAGGAGGAGATGGAGGATTTCCAAGATTTGGACTGATTGGATGTAGGGCTAGAAGGTCTGAAGTTGCTCTGCTGGGTGGACTTTGGGTTGCATACTTTTGGGCAGGAGTTGATGCTTTAGTGGAACAGGATTATCTTCTCTGTGGAATGCTGAGACCCTTCAAGTGCTTGGATAAGATCCACCTAGATCCTAAGATTATCTGCCCACATCTTCACAACAGCTCTGAACAGCCAGGCAGCATGGCATTGCTAAAGAGATATGTGGGATGCTAGTGTGAAAAGTAAATGCTGGCCTCTGTGGAGACTTGGGTAGAGTCTTCCATGCTTAAGTAGACAGATCCCCATTTCACAGATGGTTGAGGACATTAAGCAGCTTTTCTAAGTGTTAAGAAGAGCTAAAGGTTGGTCCTGCTGCCAACAGGCCTCCAACATATGTGCAGAAAACATGTGACAGATCCACCACCCAGGAATAGCCAAAGGACCAAAATGGCAGGTTTTTCCCATGAGCCTGGTTAGCAGGCCTAGAAGAGAACCTTACAACCTCAGTATGGATTCTAAACCTGGGGGAGAGAGCAGTCAACGTTGTTTTGGGGGAGGGGCAGGGAGCCAGCTTCACCCAGCTTGGATATCAGTCAGCCTCTTTTACTAACAGTGAACAATATGGGAGATCTGTCTTCCCCACAGTACTGCAGTGAGACTGTTCAGCTTGGATGTTCCAAGAGCCATTTTGCTCATACCCCTCATTCTGCCAAGAACATTCTTCTCTCCCCTTTATGTGTGGGGTGACTACCACTCAGCTCTCAGCCCTGCCATTTCCCCGGGTGTCAGTGTACCTAAACTCTGACAGAATCCCCACCCCAAACTGTGTACTCAGCTGGGAATTTTCAATGAGTGATCTACTTACATTTAATTTTATTTTACAAAGTTATTTTATCAGCCTCAGTCTTAGAAGAGGAGCACAGTCACCAACATTCTCTGCCAATTCTAAGTGTTGAACACAACAAGTATTAGTATATATATATCCATGAAAACATTGAATGCATGAAAGCATGGCTCCAAGTAATGCATCTGCAGGGCATCCTGAGCAGGAAGCTGCAAACAGAACCATGCAGCCACAGTACTGCTCATGTGTGAGTGATGTGGCCTAAGGTCAACCAACCACACATGTCATGCCTCAGGAGCTATCTACCATGTTTTTTGAGGCAAGATTTCTCACTGAGACCTGGGGATTGCCATTTTTAGACTGGCTGACCAGTGTCCACTTGCAATCCAGCTTCTTCTGCTTCACCAAATGAGGGCCAGGATGATAAGCACAGGCTACAAACTCTGGCTTTTGACACATACCCCGGGAGATCAAACTTGGATCCTCTAGCTTGCACAGCAAAAGCATTATCAACTGAGCTCTCAGCTCTGGTCCCATCCCACGGACAGCGTAAGCATCCTCAGGATTTGTGTCCTTCTGTATGAACTTTTCTAGTTAGATAGTGCACCTTTCTTATGGAACTGAAAAGATCTGGGCAGGGATGGCACCTTCTAAATGACCCTTCCCCCTGAAAATGAAGAGTTGTAGCTGTTCCTGACCCCAGTGGGAAGTCCTAACATCTTCTGCCCTTTGAGGAGCCTTTGGAGTGAGAAAGCATCTGGTGAAAAACCACCCATGAAGTTTCCAAGCCATCTCCTGAGCCAGGCTGGAAGTTCAGATAGTGCATTGTCTTCAGAATAGCCTTCCCCTGCCAGACCGATGAGGCCTTACAACAGCTGTCATTGATCCTGACAATATAGTTGAGCAGAGAGCTAGAGAGACAGTTATGTTATCCACAGTGAAGCCACGGGCCCTTTCCATTTTCTGACTTGTCAACCAACAGACCTCCAGAACAGCTTCAAATACCTGTCGTGTCACTGGATGTTTCCAGAAGCTCCTCTGCCCTTCTGTGTTTGAGGACACATAAGAATGTGAATCAGCCTTTACTTTGCAGATAGCTTCTGATTGTGGCAAAGAAAGTTTTAGGGGGGCCGGCTTGTTAAGTTTCCTACCTACTGCTAGGTGTGGCTGACATACCCCGCCCTCTGCTTCTCTCCCAGAGGTCCTTGACTATATAAGGCAAACATCTTGATTCCAGTTCCAAAGGCTCCTTTAAGCCCTTTTTCCCTTTCTCTTTTTCCTGTTCTCTTTCTTCCTTTTCCCCACCTCACTCCCCACCTTTAAAAAATAATAAAATAATAAAATAAAAATAAAAAAAAACTTGGAAGAGTCCATTGCAAACCTCACAGGGCACTCTTGTTATCCAGGCAGATATGAGGTCAAATAGCATGAGGAAATACTTTGGCCCAGGAGTCTTAGCTCTGCCACTCATCAGTTGAGGGACCTTGGACAGGGCAATGGGCTGTAGTAGTCTAGGGAGTGCCTCAGTTACCACTGCTCTAAGATGTACGGTTCTCATTCCAGGCATCTTTTCCACAAGTCCTGTGTTGACCCCTGGCTTCTAGACCATCGCACCTGTCCCATGTGCAAGATGAACATTCTTAAGGCCCTAGGGATCCCGGTAAGCACAGCAAAGCCTGGAGCCTTGTCATGTCTGTCTTTTCACATTGCCCCAAAACAGGAAGACAGCCTATTACCTGGATTTTCCACTCCCCTTTGTTACCATCATCCAAGGAACTCTGTTTGAACATCCTCCTCACCTTTGCTCAGTCTGATCATACCATGTTCACCATTTGTGTGTGAGTCAAGGAAGCTGCTGCTTATTTAGCTCATAGGCATCTTTTCAGGGGTGTGTGAGGCACCAGAAGACATGCAATGGGTCAGTTAAATGCTAACAGTGTCTCTGGTTATCATGCCTGCTTTGTCCTTGGGGCAATCTACATACCTCATTCTGGGTGATTGCTGCCGCCTGATCACCAAGCATTCAGGGGGAGCTCTCCCTACCCCCAAACCCCACCCAATGGGAGGAGAGGACCAGAATGAAGAATGCAGCTCAAAGCACCTGCTAAACTCACATCTCTGGAGACTTTGAGCAAAGAAGTCAGAGGCAGTCAGAGTCACTTAAATCCAACCCACCCTGCCATCAAGCTGCTCCTCACAGCCATGTGTTTTCTCACATTTAGTGACTCTCTCTAGGGTCAGAGTCCTGCCAGCTGCCTTGGTGTTCCAGGGAAAGCATTTCCCAGGATTGTATTGAGTGAACATCACAAGCGGTGGCTAATGAGACATCAGCTGCTGGGTGTTGTCCTCTCTGGACCTATGAGGACAGGAAACAAGCCAGGCTTCCAAATCCAAGCAGCACACAGGGAGATGTGAGGAAAAAACATGGGCACTGTCTGAAAGGAGCCTCCAAACCAAACACAGAAGGCAGCCCAATCCTGCACACCCACACCCACCTTGCTGCCATCTGTCAGTTGCCACTCCTGTTACGACAAAGAAAAAAAAGAATGCTGATGGTCCAGGATGTTACTAAAGAATGAGGGTCGGATCACATATCAAAGTGTTCTTGTGTGCTGAAGGGCTAATTAGGAATATCAGAGGGCTCTGTTGGACAGCATGGCCCTGGACCTGCTTTGGCTGGCTTGGCTGCCTTGTGCCAGCTGCCTCAATGGCAGTTGATCCAACAAACACAGAGCCACTCAACAGGTGGGAGCTTTGAGTGAGATTTCACACACAGTACTAAATTCTCAGACAAGTGTTGCGCATGTGCAGTGCTTTCAAGGATCAGCCAGTCACGGTGAACGTGGAGCATAAGAGGAAGTATGTCTACCAGACACTGGTGACTGTCTCTCATGTTTCTGGCTGTAACTGATTGTTTTAAGGAAGAAGGAAAATGAGTACCTGTTTGCTTGCAAGTGTGTGAGTGCTTCCCTGGATGCATGGGTGTGTTCACATGTATGTGTGTGCAACTGAATGTGTACATGTATGTATGTATTCCTGCGTGTGTACATTGTGTGCCTGTGGACTCAACTGAGTTTGTTTTCTCTGCCAGTTAAAGAATCAAAAGGCAGGAGCTATCTGAAGCACCAGGGGTAGCAGCAGAGAAAACTCAAGCAGGGAAGAAAGTTGAATGAAGGCATCTATTGGAAGTGAAGAAAGACCTGCACACAGCAAACTCACAGAGAAAAAGATGGGGGGAGCTGAATATCCAGTCTTTTCCTGTGAGCCTCTGAAGTCTTTCTCCCCTACTTTAGAGTTGGTCAGTTTGAAGACAGACAGGCTGGTTGATCGGTCTGAAACTGTTGTGCAATAAAGTCCTGATTCAGCCAGTCATTCAGCCAGGGGGCCCTGCTGGTAGGAGACAGAGGCCAACAGGAAGATGCTCCAGGGAATGCCTCTCCCAGGATTGCATCAAGTAAACACCATTCCTGGGAATGGTGAGACACCATCTGCTGGGCACTGTTTTCCCTGGACCAATGAGGAACAAGGCAGCCACCAAATCCATGAAGATGAGGAGGAAACACAGGAGGAACAAGCTGGTCATCTTGGAGACCCAGCACTTATCACCTAGCTCTGGCACCTCTCCCTATCTGTTTCTCATATGCATGCATACATGCTGTGCTCACATGAATGTGTGTGTTGTGCCCTTATGTGCAAACATGCAAGGGCTTGCCTGTGAATGAGTGTGTGCAGACAAGTTCATGTATGTTCATTCATGTGTGCATTGTGAGCTTACATGTATGTTCTCACACATGTGCTTACATAACTGTATTGTACACCTGCATGTATGCATATAGGAATGTGCATCATTTCACTTACTCCTTGTGACTCCAGACAGTGTCAAGGCCTTCCTGTCAGCCCTGCTCCCTTTGGTCAGGACAAGAATGAAAGGAAACCCTTGCTCTGAACTTAAATTTTGTGTTAAATATTTGATTCCAGATTTTTTCTCATGAAAGTATAATTTCTTCAGAAGCTGCTTCTAGTTGAATTCCAAATATTGATATTTCTAAAATAGAAATACCGAGCGCCTTTTGGCTTACTTCCAAACTAAATAACATTTTAATTTTTAGCAGTTGGACACTCTGGCTGAAACTCTGATTCTTTACAAGTCTGTGTAAGATTTGACTTAGCACACTCAACTCCCAGAAAAAATAAATATTAGTAACATCTTTGGGCTTTGCCAAGGATTTTCAAAAGCCAGCTGAGGAACATAACACATCCATATTCACCCCATAGAACAGAACATTCTCTTGAAGAATGAGGCACACGCATGGTGTGGCTACTCCAGAAGCATCAAGGCATATGTCCACCCTCTGTCTCCCTAGGCTTTCATTTGTCATGGCAAAGACAGATTCCAGATCTCGGAGGAACTTAGGGCTTGGTTCTGTTCTATCATGCTGTTGTCAGGGAGCACTATGCCCAAAATGCACCAGTACAATAATTTGTTTCATTCTTAAACTTTGCAGGGTCCAGCACACAGCTGTGTTAATTGGGAAGCATTTCTAGTACCAACACTTCTTTAAGGCAGCTTAAAGAAATGCTCTTAATTTTCCTTATACTCTAGTTTAGTTTAGCCCTGTCTTATTCAGACAGAATCTCCCTAAGTAACCCAGGTTGGTCTCTAACTTGTGATCCTCCTGCCTCAGACTCCCATGAATCTCTGGGATTTCCTGTTTAAGGACCAATGGAAAGAGCCCATCTCTGCACACTGATACCAGTTGGTCCTGCACCTCTGCATCCCTGACTATGCTTAGTGCTTGTGTAGAACTGGAGCCTTTCGGAGTCTTGAATGCCATCAGTCTCAAAATCAAACTTATGAGTTACACCCCAGTACACCCTTGGAAGAGTATCAGGTCACAAATGACTTAGTTGTGTTTTTGACCCATTTAACTATTCAAACCCAGTTGTTTTAGAAGTACTGTATTTGTTTGTATTTTTGTTTTGTTTTGTTTTTAGCTCAGTGCACATGTACCAGCTGTGGTAATCAACAAATAAACATGAGTCAAAATCCAAGAGCTGGAGACAACATTTGTAGTTTGTGTTTCCCCCACAATAGGCTTAAACAAGGAGAGCACATCTCATGGTTGATGAGTTCCTCATAGCAATGCAAAATCCCCTATTTGCCAAAAGAAATATTAAAGGGAGAAGGAAGGAGGAATTTTTTATTTCTAAGAACTTCATACACTCATAGAGTGAACTAAGAAGGCTTCATTATTTCCAGAAGTTTTCTATCTTTGGCCTACACTGTAATGCTTCATCCCCCATGTACACATCCGGTGCAGGTCTTCCTTACAAAACAGTAGTTTTTCTGAATTCTTCTTGCAACTGTCACAAGATCTAGGTGTCAGAGGTCAGGACACCTTCTACATCATTGTTTCTCCAGATGTGAATAGGACTCTAACCCCCATTGAACAGAAAATGCTGTGTAGCTAGTGCAGTCACCAGTTTCTCATCATTAGCCACTGACTTATCTGATGAATTTCCCCATGCTACCTTAATTTCAGTGCCCAGACAAAGTTTGTTAGCAAAGAGCCTTGGGTATGGTCTTTAAGCAGTATGATTTTACCTTTCTTCAAGAGGTAGAAAAATTCCTGATTATCTCCATAGGCTGAATATAAATTGTGAGGCCAAATTCCAAGCCAAAGCTGTCACACCTACTGCCATTGACCATTCCACTAAGTATCTCTGCTCCCTCTTGTCTGCAAAGGACAGAGCAGAGTTTCTCCCAATCCACAAAGTAAGAACTTTGTTAAAATGTGTTGTACCAAAACTGGGACATAGAAAAGAGAACCACCAATATCAACAAACAGAATCACAATTTCAAAGATTACACAGTCACAGTTGCACATGCATGTGGGCTGTTGATGTATGTGAGAGTGATTCACATTGCCTGCTCCTAGAAAATGAAATCTCTTCCACCCAAAAACCTGCATATCCCAGGTTTGGACAAAACTTCATAGTTCTTAAAGTATTTTTTCTCAAATCCTCCAGTCATTGATGTTGGCAGGATTCTAATACTCCTAAATTTTGAAAGCAGAAATCTGAAACTTACATAAAATACTCAAATCTCTATTTACTGAGCATCTAATCATTGTGGTATGTGCCTGTGCTGCTCATTGTGGTCTTGTGAACAGAGTCTTGAGAACAACACTTTGACAAACGACCACTTGAATCCAAGTCTCATATGAGGCAACACAGGGTCAAAGACCTTGGAAGGAGCTCTCCTTAGAAATGGTGATGCTGTTGGGAATTAAGAGATTAGCAGTCATGAAGGGTCAGTTTCCATCCACCTTAGGATGGAAACAGGAGGATGGTAGGCAAATGTCATCCTAAGCAGAGAGACAGTTGTTGTGTGTGTTGATTAATATTTACTACTGATATATCTTCTGGTAAAGCTGCAGTTAATCCTAAAGAGCTGTATAACCAAATCACCACACAGAGACTGGGTTTATTTAGTTAACCTAGAACACAGTGCTGGGCAATAGTTACTCCCTCCTAAACCTCTAAGCCCTCATAGTTTCCTAACATTTAGATTTTACCCATTATATTTGCTTTTTGTAAAATCTTAGGTCTAGTTCATTCTCTACGTAGCTCCAAGATCCCTTCCCAACTCTGCTCTCCTAGCTCTGCTCTCGCCCTTTTTTCCTCCCACTCATTTCCTGTCCTCTGGCTCCTCCCCTCTCCTTGCTCAACATTGTATCTAGTTGCCTTATTTTGGCCTGTTTACACAAAGTTAAGACAGGCTGCATAGAATAAATATCACAATGCATATCCGGATTGAAACCAGAGAGTGGGGGGGAGGGGATCCGCATTTGAATGAACAAGGGTAAGGTGTATACATTTCAAAAGAACATTATACCAACAGACAGTATAAGATGAAACACCGAACGAAGAAAACGTGTGTACTCTCTTCCCACAGGCTGATGGTGAGACCAGAATAAGAAGCTGGGCTAGGCTGTACACTGTGTTTTGTCATGCCAATTCATATACCCTGTTCCTTATACAAAAAGAAGACTCTTGTTTTGCTGTGTTTGTGCTGGTGACAGATGTGGTCGTTGATAGTGTTCTTGCTGTAATTGTTGTTGGTATCCTTGCAGTGGTTGATGTTGTAGTTATCAGTGTTCTTGTGAATGTAGTTATAGATGTGGTTGTTGATGATGGTGTGGTTCTTGTAGATACTGTGGTTGTTGAGGTTGTGGTTGATGTTGTTGTTATTGTAGGTGTTGTGGTTGTTGATGCTATTACACAGGAGCCTCTGGTGACAGAGCACAAAGGAGAAAGGAGACCAGGTGGATACAGAGAGACTGATAGTTGGGAGAACATGTTGATAAGAATGACTGTTCCCATTCAAAATCAACAAATGTAGTCAACAGTGAACTGGTCATTCTAGAGCCTGACTTCTGACATGTTAGTTATTGATAAATCAGCTTCTGATAGGGAGAGCAAAAGCAAAGGGGCAGGAGAACAGACAAAAAGAATGAGTTGACTTTGAGGAACTGTGGGATGATGGCAGCTTCAAGATGACAGTTGCAAGTGTGATCCTCAAGAGGCAGCCCACACACAGCACTGTAGATCTCCTGTGTGTTCTCCATATACCCATTACTTACAGGGCTCCTCCTTTACTGACCTATGAATATAGCACTATCTTTGGGGTGTCCATTCAGTGCAGAGAAATCTCTTCACTTGGCCTTGGATGTCATGCTCTGCAGACTCTGAGAGTAAAAAAAACATGGAATTATTATCTTTTGTGACAAAGAAGTCAACTTACAAAACAAACAAAGCAACAAACAGAGAAAACTACAGAGCAAGTTCAAGGCAGCCAAAGCTGCATATTGGAGGCAGGAGCCTCCAACAAGAAAAGAGACAGAGACAGAACTGGGGAGAAGGGGAGTAAAGTGTTTGTCTAATATGTGATTAAGACCATGTTAAGTATTTTTCTACAGCTGATTTTTGGCTCATGTTTTTTTTTAAAAAGCAGCCTCCAACCCATGTGTGTGTGTGTGTGTGTGTGTGTGTGTGTGTGTGTGTGTGTGTG
>NW_026596034.1:390474-400464 GCF_907164565.1 Psammomys obesus
TGTGTGTGTGTGTGTGTGTGTGTGTGTGTGTGTGTGTGTGTGTGTGTTACCAAGTCAACAGGGCTCACCTGCCTGCCTCTGGGTCCCAGCACTGGAATTATAAGCATCCACCACCACACATGGCTTTTGTTAAGTGCCTTCTGAGGAGCAAACTCAAGTCCTTGTGCTTTCAAGTGTTGAATATTTATTTAATTCTATAAAGGCTCTACTATGACCTGGTTAGTTCCCCAATAGCTAAAACAGAGACCTATTGATTTAGTACCAATGAGCCATCACCCCACTCCTCATTTGAGTTTTGTACAGCAAAACCAAACCCAGTATAATCAGCTCTTGTATCCACATGTTTTGAATTCACAGCTTTAACCAAACATGAACAAAAAATATGCAAAGGGGAAAAATCTATCTGTCCTTCACATGCACAGACACTTTCTCTTTTCATTATTGCCTAAGCAATCCAGGATAACTCTTTACATATCATCTCTCTCCTGTTAAGTACTATTATGGTCCAGAGATAGTTTTAATTACACAAGAGGATGTGCACATGCTTTATAAAGCACTGCATGGTTTTATTTAACAGTACTCAAGAACAAGGGTGTCCTTGAGGAGCCCAAAAACCAATGCCCCGTGTATAGTTGAAATGTGGTGAAGAAATAAGCTTTACTTCTTTATTGCTGCTTTTGAGCTAATGCATCTCTGAAGAGCAGCCAGCCCAGAGTCTCTAGAGAAGCATGGGCTACCTCCTTCTTGTTATAACACCTGAAGGAAAGGCATGGAGAGTTCATTTCAGCCAGATGCTTGCTTTGTTTTGGTTTTGGCTCTCCAGGAAATAGAGATCAGATTAGAAAAGGAAATGAAGATCAGATTGTATTAATTAGACATTTGCTAAGTGCCAAAGGACATGGGATGGGAACCAATGGGTCAGCAAACAAACAGCTCAGAGAAATTTTTCCTGACTGCTATCATCATTTTCCTCATTATCATAATCATGCACCCATGCTTTGCCTTCCAACTCCCCCACAGATACCCTCCAAGTAACTCTGAAGACTCCCTAGATAGATAGATTTATAATTATTATTATTATTATTATTATTATTATTATTATTATTATTATTATTATTATTATTATTACATCCCTGCTGAGGTTTACCCTTTCTCTTCTCCCAGTGCTTTACCTGCACCTCCCCTGCTCCTCCTCCATTTCTATTCAGAAAAAGGCACGCCTTCCTTGGAAAGCAACCAAACATGGCATATCAAGTTCCAGTAAGATTAGGCACCTTCCATTTTAATACTGGACAAGGCAACACAATATGAGCCACAATACCTTCAACCTACAATTTGTCTTGTCTACAAGCAGTTCCAGGGTAAAGGTGGCACAGAAATTGTGAAAGTGATCAAACAATGAATGACTGCTCCAACCAAGAGAGGGAGCCCATCCCTGAGACTGCCTGGAGGGCCAGGACCCAGAAGCTGGATAGCCCAGAGACCTAAGAAAAGCCAAACAAGACTGACAAACAACTTTTGATCTTAATAGACAGCCCTCAAACCAGCAGAGTGAGCACAGGAGAGTTGGGTCCAAACCTGAGCTCTGCCACTGTGAATGGTTCTTAAAGAGACTTGAAGACCTGGGGCTTCACCTTTCTGAGAGGCAGCCTCAAGGAGAATTCTATAAGTTAAAACAAAAGCTTCCCCCAAATACCCATTTCTACCTTTATGTCCATATATCCCATCATTTTTTCTTTTTCCTTTCTTCCATCATGCTTCCCTTAAAATGTATCCCCCTCTTCCTTCTACTTTCTACTTTCATAACTTGTATACATGTAACACATCCACACATGTAGAAATCTAAATGTAGAGTTCACACATGAAAGAAAATATGCAGCATTTTTCTAGTTGAGTGTGAATCTTTTTGTTTAGCATTACAATTTTCTGCTGCACCAACATCACAATTCTGCTTTCCTCTATGGTTATGTGAAGTCTTGCTGTGCACACACACCACACCTCTTTATCCACTCCTCTGCTGATAGGGGTTCATTTCTTAGCTACTGTGACTAGAGTGTTAATACACACGGATGTGCAAGTATCTCCGCTGGAATGTACGTGGATCCACACAGGGGTGACTTCTCTGCACCATGTGGTAGTTCAGACTGACTTTCAGAGTGACAAGAATGCTGAACTTGCATTCAGTGATGTAAAGGGCTCTTCTGTCCCTGTGTCCTCACTAGCATTTGTCATTTGCCTTCTTGATGGTGGCCATTTTGAATGGGGTGAGATAAAATCTGAAATCAGTTTTAATTTGCATTTCCCCAGGACCTAAGAAAATCAAAATCTTTTAATATTTTAATTAAATTTTTTATTTTTATTTTTATTAATTACAGTTTATTCACTTTGTATCCCCCCTGTAGCTCCCTCCCTCATCCCCTCCCAATCCCACCTTCCTTCCCCCTTCTCCACCCATGTCCCTCCCCAAGTCCACTGATATGGGAGGTCCTCCTCTCCTTCCTTCTGATCCTAGTCTATCAGGTCTCATGAGGACTGGCTGCATTGTCTTCCTCTGTGGCCTGGTTAGGCTGCTTCCCCCTCAGGGGGAGGTGATCAAAGAGCAGGCCAATCAGTTCATGTCAGAGACAGTCTCTGTTCCTATTACTATGGAACCCACTTGGACACTGAACTGCCATGGGCTACATCTGTGCAGGGGCTCTAGGTTATCTCCTTGAATAGTCCTTGGTTGTAGTATCAGTCTCAGAAAAGACCCCAGGATAAACATATTAAACTCTGTACACCTAAAGAAACTAATCAAGAAGGAGGACTCTGGCTAAGTTGTTCAATCCCCATTCAGAAAGGCAAAGAGGATGGACATCAGAAGAGGGAGAAAACAGGGAACAGGACAGGAGCCTACCGCAGAGCCCCTGAAAGGCTGTACCCTGAAGGGTATCAGAGCAGTTGCTGAGACTTATAGCCAAACTTTGGGCAGAGTGCAGGGAATCTTATGAAAGAAGGGGGAGATAGATCTGGAGAGAACAGGAGCTCCACAAGGAGAGCAACAGAACCAAAAAATCTGGTCTTAAATTTTTATTTTTTTTTTACATTAATCACATTTGCTTTGCATCCCAGCTGTAGACCCTTCCCTAATTCCCTCCCAATCTCACCCTCCCTCTCTCATCTCCTCCACTGATAGGGGAGTCCACCTCCCCTTCCATCCAACCCTAACTTATCAGGACTCAAAAGGATTGGCTGCAATATCCTCCTCTGTGTCCTGGTGAGGCTGCTCCTCCCTCAAGGGGGGTGGTCAAAGAGCCAGCCACTGAGTTCATGTCAGAGACAGTCCCTCTTCCCCATACTATGGAACCCACTTGGATACTGAGCTCCCATGGGCTACATCTGAGCAGGGGTTCTAGGTGATAACCATGAATGTACCTTGGTTGGAATATCAGTCTCAGAAAAGACCCCTGAGCCCAGATATTTTGGTTCTGTTGCTCAATCTTTTGATTTTTTTATTGGCCACCAACTTTACCGTTTTGTACAGGTGCTGTTAGCTGCCTGTTCCTCTTTCCTTCTCTGTCCCCAGATATAGCACAGGCTGCAACAACAGATGCTGGCATATGAGCAGCTATTACTGTAATTAGCCTCATGGGACTGAGGATATAGAATAGTACTTTATACCCCTCCATTTCTTTTATTAAATTGACATTTATTTTCTAGAAAACAAAACACATGGTAGCATCTGGGTGCTGCTTTACCAGACTCCCCTCATTGCCCTTCTCCAGAAGTTCTAAAATCAAGTGAAGAAGGAAAGCTAGCCTTTATAGAGAACCTAAAACCCCAACAGGAAAAAAAAATTCTATATGTCTACTCAGGCTACTGTCACAAAATACCACAGGCTGTGTAGATTAAACATAAGTATGATTACTCTTAGTTCTTGAAGTTGGGACCTCCAACATCTCAGTATCAGCACATTCTGATTCTTGGTTGGCCTTCTTGCTATGTCCTCACATGGCCAGGCAAGAGCATGTGTGCCAGCCTCTTATGCTTTTTATAAAGCATTAATTGCATTAACATCTAATGAGCTGTTAAAGGCCCAGCTTCACAGTACATCACACTAGGAGATACAGTTTCCACTGTGTGCATAGCATGTAGAGAGGATACAGTTCCAACATGTGTAAAGGATGTACAAGGGATATAGTTCTAACATGTGTATAGCATGTACAGGGGATACAGTTTCACTGTGTATATAGCACATACAGGGGATACAGTTTCAACATGTAAATAGCATTATGGGGGAGGCCGTTTCACTGTGCACATTGAATGTACAGAGGATATAGTTTCACTGTGTACATAGGTACAAGCGGTACAGTTTTACTCTGTGAGTAGCATGCACAGGGCATATAGTTTGACTGTGTGGATAGCATCTACAGAGGATACAGTTTCACTGTGTGGGTAGCATGTACAAAGGATACAATTTCACTGTACGTATATGATACAGGGGATAAAGTTTCACTATGTGCAGAGCATGTACAGGGACTCTGGCCAGCTTGAGCATGGCAAGCAATGGTTCTGGCAGGCCTTGCCCTTCTCCCTGACTCCCTCACCTTGCTAAAATCTGTTAGATCACATTCCTAAAGCTAACCCCCAAGGACTGTTCCCTTATTTGGCTACTTCCTCCTCCTGAGGCTGACTACCAAGGTCCAGCTATCAAAGCATTGCAGTCTGGTAATCAAAAGCCTCCTTTGGCTCACCCAATTAGCATGCCCAATTGAAATTAAACTAGCACAGGGTTTCCCCCAAAGGCAATCCTTTCCCCACTTCAAAACAAATACCCCTTACCCTCTCTCCCTTACCCCTTTCTCCCTTCTCCTTTATTATCTTCACCTTCTCCCTGTTCTTCTCTCTTCTGTATTTGTCCCTTGTCCCTGCCCTCTGTCCCTCTGAAGCAAATAAATCTCCTTTGTGCCCAGAACTTGGTCTGAGAACTTGGCCTTGGGGATCCTGAGCCTATTCTATTCCTTTCAGAATACAATTTCAGTGTGTGCATAGTATGTACAAGGGAGAAGTCTTGTAACAATACAAATTAGAAACAGCCTAGATGTCTGTTGGGAAACAAATAAAACATAACAAGTTCTTCAAGAATAGTGGCTCATGCCTGTTATCCCAGCAACTGAAGACTGAGGCAAGAGAATCATCTGTGAGTTTGGTGCCAGCCTGAGTTACAAAATGAGTGAAGCCCAGGCCAGCCAAGAGTAGCCTGAGATCCTGTCCCACCAAAAAACAAACAAAAAAGCAAACGAAACATATTGTCTGATAGAGGAGCTGGTCACTAGCAGTTAGTAAGGATTAAATATTTGATATGATTTATTTTGTAAAGCTAGATTAAGAGGAAAAAGCATGTTTCAGACTAGAATGAAACATGTTTTTGTTTTTATAAGTAATACACAAAACAGTGACCGTTCTTTGATGTGTTTATCTGCATGAACAGTGAATGTATACACGCAGAGAGGCACATATGGTTGCAATGTACTGTAAGGATCTATGTCTTAGCTGTGAGTGCTTGGCTGGGACAGGTATACAACAAAAGCTAAAGTTCCACAGAAGTTGCTGTGAAGTTTTCTCACTGGCTTGTCACTTTGCTAAAAGGGCAGGCATGATCATTTGATGAGTATCTGTTTAGAGCCACTGTTCTGTGCTGGGAAATTTGTGGTAGTGAGGGCTAGTAGAGACTTCATCCTACTGAACATACAGAAGCAGAGACTGTATTGTCAAAACATGACTAACCAGGCCTTAGACCTTTTACTTCAGGTGCTTTTGAAGGGCTCATCGGAGAATATCTGTAAATGTCCATGCTTACTGATGGAGATACAGTGTCCTACTTTTCATGCTCTTTCCTACACTTGGGACTTGGGAATGTTTTTATAATACCTCCAACCTCCTCCTAAATAAGAGTGGTTTCAGGTTACCATAAGACTTTTAAAATACATCAAATTCTGATGAAGCATAATCTTTTACATACATACATACATACATACATACATACATACATACATACATACATTTATTGAGAGAATGACACGGTATATGTAGAGGCCAGAGAATAATGTAGATCTCGAGGATGGAACTCCCATAGTCAAGATAAGCAACAAGAACATTCACCTGCTGAGCCACTCTCCTAACACTGATTCAAGAGGGTAAAACATGTCAATAAGGAATGGCATTATTTTATATGGAAATGACACTCTTTCTTTTTACATGCTAACTCTAAAGTTTGGCAGAGTCTTTGAAAAGAAGGAGACTCATCCAGGGAAGATGTAATGACTCTTAAGGAACAGAGAGGTGGGAATTCTTCATGCGGAGGAAAAAGACTTCCATGGTTTAAAAAGTTCATAGCTGTGTTCCACAGGTGGAAATACACAGAAAGAGCTGCTAGATGGATTAGCACTGAGTCACTGAACCTTTGGGCCATCTGGTGAGTGTCAGGAGAGCAGCCAGTCTCTTCCAAACACTGTCAAGACAAAGAACAGCTTTAGATCCCTCGTCACCATATAGGCTCCATTTTACTAGAGCCAGTCTTGAGCAAGCCTATGTGTGTGTACTGTCTGGCTAGACTGAATGAATCGATATGTATGTCAGAGCCCTCCACTTCACCAGCCTATGGCAAAGCTAAGAAGCAGAGGACACAATAGAAGAGAGGTGGCCTGGATCTGCAAAGGCACACTGGAAGAAGGCCACATGACCCAGAGCAAAGCCCCACTCACAAGTCTAACCTTGCTGAACTCCCTAGCTCACTTCTTCAGTTCTAACCTCAACAGTGTGGCCAAGAACTGCCTCTGCAGGGGCAAATGTTGAGTACAAGTTTCAATCTTTATTGCTGCTCTAAACACTAGGAGCTAGAAATGTTTGTAAGCTGCCAAGAATGGGCCAAGTTATGGTTTATAACACTCATGACTTGCCCACTGCTCTGTTGCTGTATTTAGATATGATCTACTGCGTTTTCCAGGAAGGTATGTAAACACACCCAACTGAGTCAATTTTTTTTATTTTATTTTTTTCTTATCAGTTACATTTTATTAACTCTGTATCCCAGCCGTGTCCCGATCCCTCATTCCCTCCCAGTCCCTCCTTCCCTCATCTCCACCGTGCCCCTTGCCAAGTCCACTGATAGGGGGGACCTCCTCCCCATTCATCCGATCCTGTTTTATCAGGTATCTTCAGGACTGGCTGCAAAGCTCTCCTCTGTGGCCTAAGAGGATTGCTCCTCCCTTGGGGGGTGGGGAGGCCAAAGAGCCAGTCCTTGAGTTCCTGTTAGAAATAGTCCTTGTTCCCCTCACTATGGGAAACCAATTGGTTACTGAGTTACCACAGGCTACATCTGAGCAGAGGTTCTAGGTTACATTCATACATGGTCCTTGGTTGCATGTCAGTCTCAGAAAAGACCCTGTGCCCAGATATCTTTGGTCCTTGTGGAGCTCCTATCCTTTCCTCATCAGACTAACTCCCCTTCTTTCTTATGATTCCCTGTACTCTGCCAAAGGTTTGGTCATGAGTCTTTGCTTTGAAAACACTGCTAGTTAGAGTTTTTCAAATGCGCTCAGTAGACTCCTGTCAATGTTTAATGTGCATCTCATCTGTCTTTCAAAAAGAGGATTGATAATCTTACCCCATGTCCGCTCTCTTGATTATCTTTTTTAGGTGTATAGATTTCATTATGTGTATCATATCTTATAGGTCTATATAAGTGAGTATATACCGTGTTTGTCTTTCTCCTTCTGGGATATTTCACTCAGGATGATCTTTTCTAGGTCCCACCACTTGCCTGCAAATTTCATGATTTCCTCCTTTTTGATTGCTGAGTAGTATTCCATTGTGTAAAAATACCACAATTTCTGTATCCATTCCTCCGTTGATGGACATCTGGGTTGTTTCCAGGTTCTGGCTATTACAAATAAAGCTGCTATAAACATGGTTGAGCAAATATCTCTTTTGTGTACTTGAGCAAACTTTGGGTATATACCTAGCAGTGGTATAGCTGGGTCTTGAGGAAGCACTATATCTAATTGTCTTAGAAAGCGCCAGATAGATTTCCAGAGTGGTTGAACCAGTTTACATTCCCACCAGCAGTGGAGGAGGGTTCCCCTTTCTCCACAACCTCTCCAGCATGTGTTGTCCCTTGAGTTTTTCATCTTGGCCATTCTGATGGGTGTAAGGTGATATCTCAGGGTCGTTTTGATTTGCATTTCCCTGATGGCTAATGAGGATGAGCATTTCTTTAAGTGTTTCTCTGCCATTCGATATTCCTCTGTCAAGAATTCTCTGTTTAACTCTCTTCCCCATTTTTTAATTGGATTACTTGGTTTGCTGCTTCTCAGCTTCTTTAGTTCTTTGTATATACTCGATATTAGTCCTCTGTCAGATAAAGGGTTAGTGAAGATTCTTTCCCAATCTGTAGGCAGGCGTTTTGTTTTGATGACAGTGTCTTTTGCTTTACAGAAGCTTTTCAGTTTCATGAGGTCCCATTTATTGATTGTTGCTCTTAGAGCCTGTGCTGTTGGTGTTCTGTTCAGGAAGTTGTCTCCTGTGCCAATGAGTTCTAGGCTGTTCCCCACTTTTTCTTCTAACAGATTTAGAGTATCTGGTTTTATGTTGAGGTCTTTGATCCACTTGGACTTCAGTTTTGTGCAGGGACATTAATCTGTGCTACCAACGCCATAACATCAGGCCTCTTTTCTGCAGTTCAGACTTAGACCGGCATGTCTCAAGCCATACCAGGTCCCACAGTGAACCACTTATGGGCTGTTTTCAAACCAGTCAAAGGCAGACAGTGAGTACATGTGAGATGAGGTGATAGGACGAAGCGTTATGCTATGCAAAAGATCTTCTGTCTCCATCCCTTTTCAATGGGCTTCTCCGTGATTTGCTAGGGGGGAGCAGGTGGCCAAAACAGTCAGAAATTTAAGATACCTCAAATATTAACTTGACCTTGGCAGTTGGACAGGTAGAATGTAAAATGATCCCTGCACACAGAGCCAGACACATTCATGTCAGTTGAGTCTCAAATGTTGCACTGAGCTCTAAAGCTTGTGATTTGTTTATATATTTTGGGAGGACTCTATATTTCATGAGTCTTCTGTTTAACTATTCCTTGTCTTTAAACATGCTTGGTAAGAAGGCATTTTCCTATTTCTGTCTCCCTTTCACTAACCCTTCCCACTGCAAGGTAAAGGATCCCTTCTTTGCTGTGACCTAAGACTTGGCCTTTAAGCCAGACCTTGTGTTCCACCAGAGCCCTGTTCTCCAGTTTCTTCTGGCTCCTTTGCTGTACTATCATATAACAGGATGTCAAGAGATGGGTATCTGACTGTCATGTGGTAAAGATCTCTTTATGAAATGTAGGTACATTGACCTACATCAACAATACTGAAGAAATACAACATTACAGAAACAATGGAACAATGGCTAGAAAAAGGAAAGTTTCACATATTCTATCATGTTATTGAACAAAGAAAATAAGCTTAACATGAAATAATAAAAGCAGGTTATCAATAAATATATTGTAATAATAAACATATTAATAATATCTATACCCGAAGATCTTGTCTCAATTTGCCTGCTTCTCCCTTTTGTTAATGTCCTTCTGCTTTCTGGGAAAATACTGAGAGAACTTAGTTTAACATGGGGTATAAAATTCATAAAGAGACCTGTAAAGCTAACTTGTTCCTTTCACTAAAAATTATATCTTTTCATCTCTCACATGGTAAAGACACAACGATTGAGCTGCCAAAAACAAACAAACAAACAAACAAACAGTAGAGTCCAGGCAAATGGATAAACTTTTTCTTCTGCTGGTTGAAATGTCACCAAGAATGATAACCAGTGTGGAAGATATCACAGCAAAGTGAAGTGCTGATTATATGATCTAAATTAATGTACAAGTGCATATATGTATGTACACTGTGTGGTGTGTGTGTGTGTGTGTGTGTGTGTGTGTGTGTGTGTGTGTGTGTG
>NW_026596034.1:400474-419288 GCF_907164565.1 Psammomys obesus
GTGTGTGTGTGTGTGTGTGTGTGTGTGTGTGTGTGTGTGTGTGTGTGCAGGACCTATAGAGGTCACAAGACTTCCCAAGAACCGAAGTCAAAACTCAGCATTAAACCTTCCTGTCTGAACAATAGGAAAAGTCTTTCTCCCTGGGGCTCATTTTATGCATAGTTAGAACCTGGGAATTCAGAAGGTGAGATTTTCAGTTACATTTGAATAAAGTTAGGAAATCAATGGGTGGTTTTGTACTATAAGTCTAGAATGTGTGGGTCCCCCAGTGTTGGCGATGCATTGGAGAACATGCTAACCACGTGTGGAAGCTCTATCACTTACAATGGCACTGTCGTCAACAGCACTAGCTTGGGTGAGGTCCCATCCCTACCTCTGGGTGCCTGACTTCAGAGAAGTTGGCTTCATTCTTAATATATGATTCACTTGTGGGGAAACCCAAGGCCTCCTCCAGCATGAAAACGATAGGCAGAGCATATATGCCTCCCTCACTGCTTCCTCACAATGCCTGACACACAAGATGGAGCCAGTGCTGACCAGACATGACTAGTCAGACCATGTCGTAGCCTCAAAGAGAACAGCTCAAATGCCTGTCATGCTGGAAACCAAAGCCACTTGAAAAAATCCTCAAAGTGGATCTAAGGGTTCAGAAGCCCACACTTCATTATAAAAGCCACACTGCATGTGAAGTCTAGCTGACTTTCCCACTGACTGAAATTATAACAGAGAGGAGTGGGGAGGTGGCTTGATTGAAAATAAAAAGCTGGGTGTGATGGCAGATGCCTGTAGCCTCAGCACCAGGAAATCAGAGGTAGGTGGGTCCCAGAGGCTCGCTGGCCAACCAGTTGAAACAGCAATGTCCAGGTTTCCTGAAAGCTACCCTATCTCAAAAATAAGGTGGAGAAGTGATTGAGGAAGACACGTGATGTCAACCTCTGACCTCAGTCCTAAATATGACCAAATGTGTACAAATACATATCAGAGAGAGGGGGAGAGAAAGGAGGAGGAGGGGAGGATTTTAAGAAAAAATATAGAGGCCTTGATGCAACCTGAAGGAGCCTCCAAACTGTGAGGGGATTTGGAAGGAGGGCAGTATCATAAGTCAGCTATTCTGGATGAAACACCCCACCTGTGGAACTCCTGTATCATGCAGGTTTGACTGAAACCATGTTCCAGTTTCCAGAAGATAAGCATGAGTGTCATCGGACAGAAGATGTCATTTATTCTTTGAAACTTCATTTTTCAAGTAAGGGAGTGAAAATAACACAGTGCAGAACAGCCCCCAGCATGTGGGCACCAAGCTGCTGGAAGGACACCTGGGGGATTCCAGGCACCCCCACCTTATTTTTTTTCAAAACAGATATTCCCAGGGTGCTGTTTCTTAACTCCTAGCAGAGGGCAGCTTGCTGCAGCTGCCTTTGATGCTATCCTGCTTTGCAGCAGAGTAAATACCAGCCCTCCAAGAAGGGTTGCTTTCTGATGTAACTTTGAATGATTACCATGGAGAAACGGTTAACTAGGGGGGGGGGTGAGATCCTGTGAAACTGTTATGTCAAGTTAACAGAAGATTTCACTGCAGGGAATGGGCATTTTAGAATGGTGGAACTGGAGAGCTGGTTCTGCACGCAAGAGAACCTGCTGTTCTTCCAGAGGTGCAGGCTTTGCTTCCCAGGACCCACATAAGACAGGTCAGAACAGCTGTAATGAGGACCAGAAAACGGAGTGGTGAGGGTGACCACCCAGGACTGTGAGCCTGAATCTAGCAGAAGAGCAGTGGCTCATCCTCTACCAAGGGTTTCTGCTAGAAAAGCAGGCACATGTTATCAGGTTGTTCTTTTGCCAAGAAAGAAAAATGTATTTTCAATGCCCTAAATTTTAGCCTGGCATAGTGACACAAACACACAAACATTAATCCCAGCACTTGAGAGGCAGAAACAGGCAAATATCTGTGAGTTCAAGGTGAGCCTGGTCTACATAGCAAGTTCCTGGAAAGCCAGGGCTACATAATGAGACTCTGTCTCGAAAAAACAAAATTACAAACAAACAAAAATATCCTAACTTTTAAATATTAATAACTATTTCTCAACTTTTAAAAGCATTGCACATCCAAAGAAAACATCTCAAGGGCCACCAGTTTGTGTTCCTGTCTCTAGATTTTAGGGTTCCTGGAAAATCCTCCCACTCTACAGTCTCTTTCTAGACAATCTCACTTGTCGTCATAACCCCAGTACAAGCCAGCACTTCTGTAAGCCCCCAGTGTTTACGTTTGCGTCACCACCACATCTGCCCCTGAGGGTCCAGCATGCCTCTCCCACAGCGCACACAAAGCCAAACTCTCCATCTTCCTCCCAGACCTGTTTCCTTCAGTGCTGTCTGGCTCAGCAAGTGGTACCTTATTCCCTCAAAAAATGTAATTCCAGACCGTCATCACATTTCCATTAACCCTGGAGAGCTGTCAGTCATTGTCCCACTTCCCTGTATCTTGTTGGCACACAAACACCGTGTTCATCCGCTTTCCTGAAAACTTTCTCAACCAGATTCTTTCTGCCATTGTTCTGCCTTCACTTAACAGCAAAAGTGAGCTCTTAAAATATTAAATAGATTGTGTTACTCCCTGCTTAAATATCCCCCCATATCTTTAGAAGATGTGAAAACAAAGAATAGAACGTGTATCCTGTGGCTATTATAATTCTATGTCTAGTGAATTTGAAGTATTTTTTTTATCTGTAAAGTGAAAACAACACATCAGAGACTTGTATGAAATAGAAGGCTATATTCTTTTTATGTTAGTTTTTGTGGGGTTTTTGCAAAGGAAAGAGGCAAAGTCAAGGCATGTGTGTCTTGTTGATAGCTATGTATACTCCTCAACAATACTGACAAGGAGAACCTTCAAAAAACTTCAGTGATGAAGTTCCCATCTAGATGTGGTCCCATTTTAAAAACGTCTGTCTTGATTAAAGGATAATATTCTTAAGCTCAATTTAAAACATACAAAATGCTAAAAAAAAAAAAAAAGATTTCTAAAGTCTTCAGATTATTTTTAATAGGAAATGGTGTTGAAATTGTGCAATGTTACATGAAAACTGATATATATTTTAATGCCATGCACTCAACAGATCTGATAAGAAGAGATTTATTTCAGGAAAGAAAAGGGGAAAAGAGTTAGGGCCTGAGTGTACCATGAGGGTCGAGAGAAAAAGAGATAGAGATAGACAGAGAGAGACAGTAGGAGAGCATAGGAGAAAAGAAAGAGGAGCATGGCGATGGGCTGTGCATCTACGACACACCTGGCAGCAGCGCATGAGGACATCCTAGGTTGGTAGACAACCTAAAGGCAGGCTGCCTATACACTAACATTCCTCCCTTTTTGTTTATTTTTATTTTTTTAATGAGCTTCGGAGGAGTGGCAAGGCAGGAATTGGACTGCTTCTCATGCAAGACAAGTTAAAGTATGTAAGTGTAGGTTCATTGGAAGCAGCTCTTGGCTACCATGCAAGGAGATGAGAGAGAGAGAGAGAGAGAGAGAGAGAGAGAGAGAGAACCAAAATGTCTGTATTCTGTATTATATGGTGAAAGGCAAACTTCAGGGCAGAGGGCGGGGGAGAGGAGTACATCAGCCATGCTCTGCAGCAGATAGAGACAAAGGTCTGGGAGAACCTGGAGCTGTTTGTCCTAGGCCTAAAGCACACCCAACCACTTCCTACAAATCTCTCTTATCGATTTGTGGCCACCTTTGCCTTGAACTGCTAAGAATAGAATTTAACTTCCATGAATTTAGCATCCCGTAACTGGAGCAGTCCCTGTGACCCTCCATGCTTTTGAAAAATCCAATTCCCACAATCCAATTTAGAAAACATTCCTGTAACTCTGAAGCCATGAAATCTGTGAGGCTGGTGGCTGCAGAGACTGGAGTAAAGTGAGAAACTGCCTCTGTGGGTGGGCGAGCTCTGTCCCTGGGTGAGTGAGCTCTCTCTCTGGGTAGGTGAACTCTAACTGCATCACTGTACATTACGAATTGGTCCTTTCTTTATAACTCCTTTTTGGATAGAGTCATTGAAAAATCATGTTGATCTGTGATAACAAACTGGTTGATTTGCCATGGCACTGTGAGCTGAGAAGCTTGACTTGTGAGCTGCATTCGTGGATCACCATTAATAAAGAGCCTGAGGGTGTGGTGTATTGCCTATAATCCTTGCTGCCTGGGAGGGGAATTCTGAGTCAAGGCAAGCTTAGGCTAAATATAAAAAGCCTGTCTAAATTAAATAAAATTTTATTTTTAAAAAGAACAGAGGGATGGAGTGGGCAGGAGAGAACTATTGATTTTACATTGCTATAATTATAACAAATACCTGAGATAAACCAACTCCAAAAAGAGAAAAGGCTTATTTTGGCTCCTATTTTGGAGGTTCTGTTTCATGACAGCTTGGTCCTATTGCTCTGGACCTGTAGCACCCAGTGTAACATGGTGGAAGAGTGAATATAATAAAGGAGGCCTGCTTACCCAGAAGTGGAGGGAAATTGCTGAGGAAGCCAAGGACTCAAAAATCCCCTTCAACGGCAAACCCTTTCAAATCTAAAACCTCCACTCAACCCTGCTCTCAAAGGTTCCCACCACCTTCCAGCAATGCCAGGTTCAGGACCAAGCCTTTAACACCTGAGCCTTTGTGGGATGCTCAAGTTCAAAATAAAGGGAGGGAGGGAAAGAGGGAGGGAGGAAGAGAGGGTGGGAGGGAGGGAGGGAGGAGGGGAGGAAGAAGGAGCAGTGTGGGGGGGGTACAATTCTGTGTTGAGTCTTCTTTTTTAACATTTTTGTTTTTATTCACTTTGTATCCCAGCTGTAGCTCCCTCCCTTGTTCCCTCCCAATCCTGCCCTCCCTCCCTCTTCTCCCATGCCCCTTCCCCAGTCCACTGATAGGGAGGTCCTCCTTCCCTTCCCTCTGACTCTAGCCTATCAGGTCTCATCAGGACTGGCTGCATTGTCCTCCTCTGTGAGGCTGATCCCCCCCTCAGGGGGATGTGATCAAAGAGTCAGCTACTGAGTTCATATCAGAGACAGCCTCTGGTTCTCCTTACTAGGGTACCCATTTGGAGACTGAGTTGCCATGGGCTACATCTGTGCAGGGGTTCTAGGTTATCTCCATGCATGGTCCTTGGTTGGAGTATCAGTCTCGGAAAAGGCCTCTGGGCCCAGAATTTTTGGTTCTATTGTTCTCCTTGTGGAGCTCCTGTCCCCTCCAGGTCTCTCTCTCTCCCCCTTCTTTCATAAGATTTCCTGCACTCTGCCCAAAGTTTGGCTATGAGTCTCAGCATCTGCTTTAATACCCTGCTGGGTAGAGTCTTTCAGAGGCCCTCTGTGGTAGGCTCCTGTCTTGTCTTCTTTTGTTGCTGTTGTTTGGGTGGTTTTGAATGCAGAGTAGCTCAGGCTGGCCTCCAATTCTAGATCATTCTCTCCAGATGCTCACGTCCTGGAAGGATAAGCACACACCATCACTGCCCTCTTGTTGTCTCTTGCCTTAGAGAATAAGACATCTTCAGCTTCCTCTGTACTTCTAAGAATTGACTCCTCTATTAGCACAAACATGCACTAGATAGACAGGCAGTAAGTAGGCTTTTAGGTTGAGAAAAAAAAGTGATTAGAAAAGTTTTATATATATATGTTTAACACTTGAACTTGCTTCCTTGCTTTCTTTTCACTGCTAATTCTCCTAGTAATTCTCACTAGTAATGACTGCTTTGCTGTGTCATTGAGAGCTCCATGCCAATATGGGTCTGAGATGTGTCAGAGCATGATCTTCAGGCAGGGTGATCCATGTGGGACAGTCCATTTCCCTAAGACTGATTCTTCAGGGCACAGTTCTGATTTCTCTTTGTCTCTTTTAAAGTATCTTAGAAACTCACTACTCTCTGTTAAACACATCTGTTGTCATTAGCTGTCCTCAGTGTGTCAGATAACAGCAGCAGCAGCCAATGAAAAGATAGTATAGCTAACATCAGTCTTTATTTCATTGACATCTTTATTAGTCTTTTAATTACATGGTTCTTCAGCAAGGTGATAGACATTATAAAAACTTCTGAATTGCAGCTGCCTTTTTAGGCAGATCTTGAGCCTCCCCCAGTCTACTCCCTAGCTTGGTTGTGCATTCCAGCCATATTTAGAGATCATCTGATGTCTGCCTGCCCCCTACAGTCCCCTTTACTTCCAGCCATTTCCAGCCATTTGAGCATTCTGTGACTTTTATTTAAAAGATGAGTCTGGCTGGGGGGCGGGGGGTGTACACCTTTAATCCTGGCACTTAGGAGGCAGAGGCAGGCAAATCTCTGTGAACAGAACATCCAAGGCTGCACAGAGAAACTCTGTCTCAAAAAAAAAAATCTGCAACAACAGAAGCTATTTGACTCTGACTAAAGAACATATTACCCTTAAGACTCAGTTTGACATTGCACACTATACACACACCTCCTTTGACCCAGCATATGACTACATAGCTCCTTCCCCCGCTCCTGCCATACCTGGCCCATCTTCCTCAGCCATCTACTGCTCTGTCTGACTCCTGGACAGTAAGATCCTTGACTTGAATTATCTGGTACTCACATGCAAAACAGCTAGCAAAATTGTTAGCTTATAGTAGAGACTCAATTAAAACATCTTGAAGGAATGCAAGAATTGTACTCATTCTGAAGTATTTGAAAATAGATCCAGAAAAAAAAATCCTGCATTGCCAGAGCCAGCCAGCAGAGTCAAACGGTTCTTGAGTCGGGAGTGAGGATTAAAATTAATAAAATAAACACACAGCACACAGGAAACTTTTTAAAGGTCCAGACTCGACAGCCACAGCAAAAGGCAGGCTGCTGCGCAAGTCTCAAGTCTCTGCCTCCTCCTCTGCCTCCAGCCCTCTGACCTCTTTATTTGTGAGGAGTTACTTTTAGCCAGTAAAACATCTCAGATCAATGGGTTAATTTTCACAGGGACCCTGAGAAAGAGGTGTGACCCTCACAAGCTATCCCACCTGCTGTCACAAACAAAAGGAGATGGACTTGCAAGTTCTTCTCTGCCATTAGTAAAGGCCTGCTAAAAGCCATCTCTCCGCCGAGATTTAAATATCAAAGCGGGCCGCTGGAGTCACAGCTCCCAACACTGCATTTTAGCTGTGTAGTGGTGGAATACACCTTTAATCCGAACACTCAAGAGGCAGGAGGATAGCTGTGAGTTTGAGGCTAGCCTGGTCTACAGAGTTAGTTCCAGAACAGACAGGGCTACACAGAGAACCCTTATTTCAAAAAACAAAATATACCTCTTAAAAGGAAAATCAGTATAAATCCTAAACCTCAGTCAGCCTGGGCTACAGAGTGAGACCTTGTCTCAAAAGAAAAAAGAAAAGAAAAAGAAAGAAAAGAAAAAAAAGAAAAGAGAGAGAGAGGGAAGATGAAAGGGGAGGGAGGGTGAAAAGGGAAGGAAGAAGAGAAGGAGAGAAGGAGGGAGGGAGGTTGAAAAGAATGGAAGGGAGAGAGGGAGGGAGAGAAGGAAAGAGGGAGGGAGAAAGGGAAGAAGGGAAGAAGGGAGGAGAGAAAGAGTCCCCAAAGCATGAAGGCCTCCTCCTGTTAAAGTTTTTCAGTTCCTTGCTTCCAATTATACTAATTTTCTCACATCGTTGCTCCATGAGCACTTCTGCAATCACTTACTAGTGTATTGCTCCGCTGAAAGTGTCATTAAGCATCTGCATAACTCTGAACTCTTGGGAAGTGTCACTTAGGTGGTTAAGAGCACTGCCCTTTTTAGGATTTTTTTTTTTTACATTTTTTTTATTTTATTAATCCTAAAAAAAAAAAAAAAAAGAGCACTGCCCTATAGAAGTGACATTGCTTTGGAGATGTTTTCTGTCATTGGACTTTGTTACTTGACAAGTTTTGATTCTACAAATAATGCTTAAGTGAATGTTTTTGCACTTCTAATTATTACTCCTTAGAGTGTTCTGGAAATAAAATTATTAGGTGAAAATTTTACTATGCTAATGGAAGAATGAAACAGAATAATGATCTCTGGAGACTGGGAAGGATAGTAAGGAGGGAGTTGGAAAGAATTTTAATAAGTGTTGGAGAGATTAGTTCTGGGTTTCTTAAAATAGGGTGGGGTCACTGTTGATTAAAACAATATGTGATACATTACAAAATGAGGAAAGCAATAAAAATCTCTAGATACAAAAAGGATTACTGTTTGAAGACAGAAACAGTTATTACCTTTGATTATTATACATGTTCACGTAGTATATAATACCATAATGTGCCATATGAAAGATGTACAAATAGTATGTCTCAGATTTAAAAGAATTTACATTTTTAAAAGCTTAAAAAGATTTACATTTCTGTTTGCAATGTTTCAACAAACCCGTCTCAGTATACTCTTAACTGTAACATTATCTTTTCTCAAAAGCAAAGATTACATTTGCAAAAAAGAATGCTTCATTTTGACTTCTACTTATTAGGTATCTGTATTATATTCTTCTGTGCCAGCTTTTCTGTTGGATTATCTTTCTTGATGACTTTCAAGGCTTTTGCTGTTTAGAACACAATCCTGTGACTGAGGAACTGGCAATCGTAAGAATCTGGGTTCCATCCCCAGCACCCACCTAGAAGCCAGGTGCAGTGGTATACGCTTACAGTCTCAACACAGGAATCGGGGGACAGAGGACAGAGACAGGACTCCCAGAGCCTGCTTTCCAGCCACTCTTGCCTAATCAACAAGATCCAGGGATCCCGTGTCAAATAAACAAGGTAGAAAGTAAGCAGGGAAGGCACTGGGTGGTGACCTCCTCCTCCAGGTGTGTCCACATGGTGTATGTGTACACATACACCGGACAGTGTAATTCTCTGTGGGGTGTTTGACATTCTCCCAGCTAATGTATGCCTTAAGCATTAATTTATGTCAATAGCATTTTCTAAAATTTAAGTTCAGTTCCATGAATTACTCAACGACTTTTCTTGCCCTGTCACATATATGAGATACACATTTTGCAACTCAGAAACACACTTTGTCATTGTCCCTTTTTCTGTTGCCTTGATAAAATACATTGACAAAAGCAGCTTGGTGAAGAAATGTTTTATTCAGCTTGGAAGTCCTGGTGATATCACTGTGGGGAAGTCAAGGCTGCAGGAAGCAGCTGGTCATAGCCACAGTCAAGAGCAGAGAGAGAATGCATGCTCATATTCAGTTCATCCTCCGCCCCCATACAGTTCCAGATTCCCAGGTGGAGAATGGTCTTACCCTCTGTAGACAACTTTTCCCGCCTCAATTAACAGTTAACTTGATCAAAATAATCTCCCAAAGATATGCCCACAGGCAAGGATGATCTACACAGTCCCTCCCTAAGACTCTCTTCCCAGGTGGCTGTAGATCATGTCAAGTAGACAATGAAAACTGATCATCACAACATAGACAATATATTTTCTTCTCCTCTATTAATTTTGCTGTTGTTATTGTTTTGGCCAGGGTAGTGCATTTGCTATTTTCTTATTTCTGTGACCAAGTATCTGACAAAACAAACTCAAGTCAAAAAGGAAGGGCCTTATTCTGGCTACAGTTTGAGGTTCAGTCATCACAGTGAGAAAGTTATGGCAGAAGAAATTTGAGGCAGGCAATCACATTGAGTCTGCAGTTAGAAGCAGAGGGATGAAGACTGCTGCTCAGGCAGCCTCCTCCCATTTATTCAGTTCAGGACCCCAGGCCATGGAAAGGTCACCACCAACGTCTACCTCTGTAATGAAGTTCAGACACTCCTACCCTGACATGTACAGAGGTTTGTCTCTTGGATGAATCTGGATTCTGTCAAGCTGGCAATCAGTATTAGCATCACGGAACAATTGGATTGTTTCTATTTTGGTTTTCCTTTTTTGAGATGTGGTCTCACCGAGCACCTCAGGCTAACCTCAAACTCACAGTCTTCTCTCCTCTGCCTCCACAGTGCTGAAATCACAGGCATGCACTACCATGGTGAGCCTCTATCAGATTACTTCTATAATGGGCTTACACTTAACTTTCTGATTCATTTAGAATTTATCTGGTGCTGTGTTTTGAGGTGAGGTTTGAATTAGAGTTTTTACAGAACAACCATTTTTTTTCCTAAGACTTTCTCACAGCTTTTAAAGAAATGCTAGTTAATGGGATGGGGAGATGGATCAGTGTTTTAAACTGCATACTGCTCTTCCAGAGGACACGAGTTCAGATGACAGCATCCACACTGGGGAATCTAAGGGATCCAATGTCTCTGGCCTCCACAGGCACCTGCACTCATGTGCACATATACACAAGCAGACCCACATGAAAATACACATCATACACTTAAAAGAATAAAAATAGATCTTAAAAAAAAAAAGAAGAAGAAACACCACTAGGAGCAATCCTACTAAAAAGGAAGCATCCACAGATTTAGCGTGATGTTGACCATGAACTTTGCCTTGTCCCCACCAGGTGATCAAGAGCCAGCAGTAAGCAGTGACTCCGACATTTCGTTGATTATGGCGCTGGAAGTGGGGCTGTCTGATGTAGAACTTTCCACTGACCAAGACTGTGAAGAGGTGAAATCCTGAGATGGTGGAAACAGGCAAAAGAAAACACAGGACACAGGGGGACAGGAAGGAAGCATGTTCTAAGCCTTGAACTGGATACAAGCTCTTCAGATCGCCATGGCGACCCTAGGGCACTCTGTTAGAGGGTGGTAAAGAAAGCAATATCCAAAGTCTCCCGGATCAGGATGCAGGTCCCAGTCTCTGCCACAGCCTGAGGCCTTGGTGTGGAAGTTGAAAGCTGGAGTCCTCTGTGTCCACGTAGACGCATGGCAGACCAGAAGGAGACATTTCACTTCTTCACTTCATGTCAGCTTCTCCTGTCTTTTTGTTCTTGTTTGGGGAGATGGTTTCATTCCCTTGGCAATTTCTTTCCAAAGATGATGTGTGCTTTCTATCTATTGCTCTATTTCCCTTTGATTCACTCCAGCTATGTACAGAGGTCTGTTTAGAAGTTCTGGTTGCTTCTCCAATGAGAGGTTTGTTCCACATCTCTGCGATTTGTAGACACGAGTTATCAGTATGAAGTGTGTATGACTTTGAGAATCACCTCAGCACCCTGAAATGCTGGAAGGCCAGAATTCATCAAGGGTTTAACTCCCTCCTCGGAGTGGGTCTTGGCGAGCCCAGCTGCCGGAGACAGCAACACTGAGTCCACTGCGCATTGTTCTCAGCTACATCTCCTAGGTTTCCCCTTGCTCTAGCCATGGCCACCCCTGCAGGAGAGAGCTTTCAGGGAGAAGTGAGCTCATCTTACTTGAGGGTCTGTTCCCCGCAGTGCATGAATGCCCGTGCTCAGAATGTGCGACTACAATCCTGGTTTAAAAACCTGACCCCATCTTCCCAGGGCAAGGAAGACTCCATCTCCCTGATTTCCCCAAGGCCTCAGCACTTTCTCACTTGCATAAGTGAGTTCTATGGTTACAGGCAGTAAAAAAGATGCAACAGTTTTCTTAGGCCGCTGGCATCCAGGTGTAAGCTTCAGATGCTGCTCTGTTAAACCCTCATGAGCCTACATGGAAAGAACTAAACTTAGCAGTCTGCACCTCAGGCTCTCCTGAGAGCATTTGGGTATCAAGAGAAGAATGAGGTATGACTTGAAAAAGTCTGAAACAAAAAAAATTACATCATGAGAAACTTCTAAATCAAGTTTTTCCTGATTGTGAGAAACAAGAGAAAAAGAGAAAAAAAAATTAGCAAATAAGTATCAAAACCCATGATTATTATGGGCTCTTATGATTTCATTCTTATTTTGTTCGAAACGATGACAAAAAAATACATACTTTTTTTCAAATGGACAGTTTTGTGATACATGCAGCAAGCTCAGAGACAGAGGTGGCCACCTGTGTCACTGGACAAACAGGAGGCTCTCCTCTCTCTAGCAGCTGGCTAGGTCACACAGAGCAGGGATTAACCAGGAGAGCTTGCTCTCCCCACTGAGCTGTATTTATGTATTTGATTTGGGCTTTTCCACCTCATTACACTAATATAATTCAAACTGGGCTTGGCTGATGTCTAAATCCTTGCTGCCCACTGGAATTTTGAGTTCAGGGTAATGGAATTCTCTACTGCTCTTTTTTTATTTTTTAACTACTGTTAATGGGTTCCTATTTGATGGTGTATGGGTAGACAGAAAGGCAGGAAGATGATAACAGCCTTCAGAAAAACCTCTTCTGTCTAGGGTCTAGCCCTTCCCATAATTAATGTCAGTTTCAAAGGGCTAAGAAGAGCCACAGCAAGAAAGTCATTAAGTGCTGAAACAGGATGTGTAAGTAAAATTAACTGTCACCTGTTTAAACTGATCTGTACTGGATCACTCACTTCTCCAGGGGGATCTGTTTGTGAAAACAGTTGTGTCATAAAGCAGATTTTTATATGAAGTCTAATGAAATTAGGGTAATTCAGCAACAAAAGAAATACAAATTACACTGTGTGCCCAGAAGGAGCTTTGGTGGGTGGTGTTTTCTGGCCATCAGTCAGGTAAGTCATTGATTACAAAAGCAAGCCCTTGGCCTGAGATCCTGTAGGATGCTGTGTGGGTGATGAAGGATCCAAGAGGTCCATCCATAGTGGGTGAATCTGACTCCAAGGTGATCCTATGGCAAACTCTCAGAGCCTACAAGTCTCCGCTTACCACAGGGTTTTGATATGACCGTGGGGCTGGCTTCCTGTGACCTTGACAGCAAAAGAAAGATTAACAAGAAAGTTTTTCTTTCAAAATAAATTGGAAAAGCTCTTACATAGACTTCTCTGACTTGAAGACTGAGTGATCCGCACATGACTGTGTGGCCTGGGAATGCAAAGTGAGCATGTATTTAAAGGAGTGTGTTTTTCTGCAGCAAGTGTCTGCACCAGCTCTGCAAACAGAAACACAATCCAAGTCACATACTTATTTTTTTAACTTCCCATTACCTGTAACATTTTTAAAAGCAAAAAAGAAACAGGTGAAGATAATTTAATATTTTATTTAACCAAATATTGTTTCCATGTGCAATTGATAAAGTATTAAGAAAATATTTTCCTCTTTTTGTTACATCTTCTAAATCCATTGTCTTTTACACACACAACACATCTCAACTTTTATTAGCCACAGTTCAAGCTTTCAGTAGCCACACGTGCCTAGTGGTCATCAGCTGGACAGTACAGCCTCAAAGATGTTCCAGAATCCTTGTAAGTGTTCTTCTGATTCTGACAGAAGAAAAAGGAGAATATTACCTCAGTTTCCCCCAAGAGAGAACCAGACTTTACCCAAGTCACCCAAGGAGAGGGCAAGAGGTATGCTTGTTCTATAGTTAATCGGGGTTCAAATAGCCTTCCTAAGCACTAGTGTCCACTACCACCAACTGTCACTTCTCTGATCAGTTGTTTGTTAAAATAAAACATCCAACAATGCTGATTTGGTGCTGAAATAAAATCACACCCTCACTTCTTTGACAAACCCTGAGACTCGTGTGCGACAGTTAGCCAAAGAGAATGTACCTCAACCCCTAGTTCCTCCTCCTCATGGCTGCCCAGTTCTAGAGAACTAGAACTCAGAGATGAGGAAAAGTGTAGGAAACTGCATGCTGACCCCACACACAATCTGTGTGACCTTATCAAGAAAGGATCTCTGAGGCTTTCAGCCATTTGGCCTCTGCTTGGCGAATAGTGAGCAGTTTTCTCTTCAGCATTGTCCACCATGCCAAGGCTGTGGGAAGAAAAGAGCCCTTGAATTCCCTCAAAGACACTTTCAAAATGGCTTCCTCCTGTGAGGTTGGTCATTCTGAAGTGTCAGTACCTCATGAATATAGCATTTGAACATCGACTAGCCCCTAGGGTTTGGTTGTGCCTTCAATATCAATTCTGATCACACAACCAACGGAGGGATACAGTATGGAGAAAGGTGATAAAATAATGGGGCAGCCAGGTAATAGTGGAGCATACCTCTAGTCCCAATACTCATAGGCAGGCCAATCTCTGTGATTTGGAGGCCAGTCTGGTCTACAAAGTGAGTTCCAGGACAGCCAGGGCTACACAGAGAAACCCTGCCTGGAGGGGAGGAGGAGAGATCATAGAGGCACCTAGTTATTCCAACACTGTTTCTGTCCAAAGAAGTTTGTTTGTTATTTTTGCTTTGGTATTTTTCTCATCTGTGGCTATTCATGGGTCTTGGTGTAGTCGTGTTAAGAATGCCTGTGCCCAGTAGCCATTTCCTTTACAACACAGACATCTTCCCTAGAGCTACCACACTTCCAGAAACAAGAAGGACGACAGATAGTCTGCCTAGGATTCTTGTTGTAAGCTTAGTTGGTGCTGAAATAAATTATAGGGCATAAGGATTTAATGGCATTTAATTGTCCACTGAATGAATATTCTTGGCTAAACACCATGGAAATTACCCCACATACACTTTCAGACATTTTAGGAAATAGTGTCACATCCTCTATGAAGAGAGTCCCAGCCTTCCGAGCTACTGAAGCCATTGAGGTGACTTCCTGTTGCATTCTTAACTTCTCCCTCATGGGTTTCTTCTTTGAACTCCTGTGTCACCCTGTGTTTTTAACTGTCTGTTTCTTTGTACACGTGCACACACACACACACACACACACACACACACTTTCCCTATCTTGCATCTCACTTCCTTTTTTTCTGTCTTTTTATTTCATCAGGTTCTCTTCTTACATGGAATGTTCTAATAGCAGCCACCTGCTGCTGCTCTCTTTCCTGGCTTCTTGCAGGAAGTCCCCTAAGCAAATACTAGCTAGTCAGGTTACAGTTCCAGAATACTGTAGAGATCTACTATCTTATAAAGCCAGAATCTATGACCTTGTAGGTCATTTGACCCCCAGGAGCAGGATTTGTGTGACCGTATCTGCTATCTATCCAGGCTCTGTATCACCTAACATTGGGACTCAGTTCTTAATACTGTCAAAGAGGAACAAAGGCGCTACCTGCTACCTGTTACTTGCTACCTGGCTTTCTTGAGCAGTACCTCTGTCCCTGCTAGGAGGGGTCTGAGGAGCAGGGTTGATGGATGATGTCTGCATTTCCCAGGTGAGGCAACCTTGAAGGACATCAAGAAGGAGGTAGGATCCCAGGTCAAGGTAGAGCAGTTAGGTGGAAAGTCTCTCTGAAAAGATGCCTCCTCTGGGGTTCAGAGCTACTTTGAGTCCCAAGGAGTGCAAGTTTTTAAAGAATTGAGTATTTGAGCCCAGTGTGGTGGTCCACACCTGTAATTCTAGCATTCTGGGAGGCAGGGACAGGAGGCTCTCTGTGAATTCGAGGCCAGCCTGGTCTACAAAGCTAGTCCAGGACAGCTGGGGCTATACAGGAAACCTTGTCTTGGAAAAAAAAATAACTCAATATTCATGAGTTTAAAATTTCTTGATTGCAAAGAAGATTGGAATAGCCTGAAAAATAAGTTAATTCTGAAGAGCAAGTCTTAGTTTCTCACTGCTTTGTAGCTCTTCTTTCTCCTACTTTGCTCCCAACATCAGACCTTCTGCAGTAGGGATGGTAGTATTTCAGTTCTGGTAGGCAGGGAACCACTTTGCTCCACTCTGAGCCTTTTGATGCTGTGGTGTTATCATCCCAGAACTGATGAAGTGAGTGCGGATCCATGTGGACTTTTAATTACGAAGCCCTTTTATCATATCAACTCCTTCTCTTGTAAGAGCCTCACCCACTCTCTCCCCTTTTTTGTGTCCATCATAATCAAGTGGCTTTTCAAGAACCTAAGTGGCCAGATCCTCTAGCACCACGGCACTATTGATAGCCATACTCACTGCAGAGTTGTTTGCTCTTTGGCCACTTGATATGTTTTTTATTGATGATAGTATGACGGGGATTTACTTCTCATAAGACCTCTATAGAGGCAGACAAAATCTACAGAGAAAAGAGAGAGAACTGAGTCACCCAAAGTCATTGCTGGGAAGAAAGTCTGTGGGTTAGTGCACACTTAGGCAAGCGGTGGCCTTGAAAAAGCATGGAAGGTATGAGGACCACATGTGCTAAATAAACCAAAGACTGATCGCCGCTCAAATGGACACATGTTCTTCCATGAACTCGCTCAATTTTCTCCCAGGGTTCTCAAAAGCAAAAGTCAAGATGGACTCCTTGAGGGCTGTGGCTTTTCAGGCCGCTGCTTTGTTCTGCTAAACCCGCAAATCTAAAATAAATGCACCGTGGCCTTAGTGACACACCATCTTTAAACTCTAGTGTTTAACCCCTTTTTTGTTCAGAACTTCCAGACAAATCTATTGAACTCATAATAGTTTTCTTTGAGCATGGGAAGATTTTTAAATAGCCAAAGAATTTTCATGTATAAGAGATGTCTCACTGTAGTAGATCCTGCTCTTTGAAGAAAATACCAAATTGTTGCCTGTAGAGACAGCATGTAAAGGTTGCTCAGCAATACAAATTTGTGTTGGCATCTTGGTACTTAAGGTTTGGTAGGATGTTTTGTGAGGAGGCAGAGCGCCCTCTGCTGGAACGAAGCCTAGGCTCTCTCAGCAAATTTCTTTGACACAGGTCTCCGTTTCGACATGTGTTTTACTTATTTTTCATCCATACCATTCCCTCAATAGCAGAGGATTTGGCCAACACTTATCAAATGAGGAGAGAATGTTATGAAGTCTAAAGAGCTGTAGGACACCTCCAAGCAGACCTGTTTTAAACCGTTGCTGTCCAGGAAGATGCCTCCGACGGGGACATGTGCAGAAATATCAGCAGGCAGAATGTGTGACTTTTGACTTAGACCCACTTCCCATTGTGAAATTGAAAAGGAAGATCAATAAAATTACTTTTTCCGTATGAATGTAAATGGTGTGAAATACTGACCTTTTTGTATGTCTACGGTATCAATCTACTCCGATTTCAGCTTACTAATAGGAAATGATTTTACCATTTTATAAATAAGAGATTTACAAGTGGGACAGGGAGGGGAGGGAGTGTTATTTTTATAGTGGACTGTCCATCATGTTTAGAAAACTTGAAATAATTTTGTATTTGTGAGATTACATTCTATCCATTGTGGGAAGGGGTTCTTTAAACCTCTCACTAGGTGGAAGAAAGAATTTTCTCATTTGCAGAATATCCTGAGTAAACGCACTTGTGTAACCTGCAGACCATAACCAGCAGTTGTCAATTCAAAAACAGGGGTAGGGCAACATTTGTTGTTGTTGTTACTCTCTTTGTCACACATTATTTGTGATTTAAAAGAAAAAACTCTACCAAGAAATGGATTTGCAAGTCTGAAATAATCAGGCACGGCGTCATAAGCCAGGTCTCAGCACCCCTACTCCCAAGAGCAAAGGGAAAATCCAATGTCTTTAATTTTCCTCCCTACCATGATTCGGTGATTCTGTTGTAAAAAGATGATGCCACGGTCAGCATTTTATTGAGCTGCCACAGTGTCATTTTGGCAGGTCTGTGGGCCACATGGGCCTCATAGTCCGAGGAGACAAGAGGGACTTTCCTTTATTTCCTTGCCATCTGATCCACAAATTACAGGAACCGGCTCTGGGTGGGTTTTGCATGGGGAACTTTGGACCTGGAGTTTGGTTCTGTTATGTGCTGAAAGTGGTGAGTTCTACAGCCGTGCTGCGAAGACATCATGACCCTGCAAAGAGAGTCCCCTGAATATCTACACGCCTGGTCAGGGCAGCATGGTTATTTTCTGTTTGTGGTTTGTTCATTTGTGTTTCTATATAAGTCTCTTTTCTTTCTCCCCACTGCCCGTATTCTACTCCTTTTAAGCACTTTATATCTTTTTAAATTAAAAGAAAATTGGAAGGAAAAATATTTGCTTTTAAAGGAATCCATCTTCTGTAAGGAAATACAGATTTTATTTTGCTTTAGTGTGCTTGGAGAGCATCTACAGTTTATCTGGTCCTGGGCTGGTGATGGAATGTTAAGGATGACAGTTGAAAACATTCAATTAGATATGATTATTTTCATTATATTAAAGACCATAATGTAAATAAATGCAACCGTGTTCTGACATACAGTCAAGATACATCAAACTATAAAGATTTTAAAACAAGGATTGTGACTTCCAGAAAATTTTTGTTTTGTTTTGTTGTTTTTTTAATAAAATGAAAAACAGATTTTTGTGCTTGTGCCATCTATATTTCCTAACTTCGTCACCTCTCCTTAAGTGGCCCTGGGCTATCAAAACATCAATATTTACTGTAGAATCATTATTACAGTAAAAGACCAAAAATGATAACAGTTGACTCATTTCTCCCAGGTAGGTCATTTGTCAGGCACTGGACCTCCTCACAGCTCTGACTGAAAAGGTTAACACTGGGCTGGTGAAATGGCTCAGAAATTAAAGGCATTTGCTGTCAAGCCTGATGTCCCAAGTTTGAACTGAAGACAGAAGCCAAGAAAGGAAAAAAGAAAATTCTGAAGGTTCTTCTCTCATCTGCAAATATATTGTTGTACACAAAGAGAGAGAGAAAGAGAGAGAGAGAGAGAGAGAGAAATGCATAGGCACACACATGCACTAAATAAAAGATAAATTAATGCAAGAAAATTAAAATATTAACATTTTGCACAAGAAGAGCTGGCCAGTTCACTGGTGATGCTGTTGAAGGAGCAGGGGGAACGCTATCCAGAGTTCCACTTCCATCCCTCACAGGTTTGTATTTTTAATCATGGCTGCACTTTGGGGGTTCCACACCACAAACATCTGCTTATTATCCATTTTAGGATTTGAGAGAGAGGGAGTGTGTGTGTGTGTGTGTGTGTGTGTGTGTGTGTGTGTGTGTGTGTG
>NW_026596034.1:419298-455932 GCF_907164565.1 Psammomys obesus
GTGTGTGTGTGTGTGTGTGTGTGTGTGTGTGTGTGTGTGTGTGTGTGTACAGTATGAGTGTAAGCCAGAGGTCAACCACAGGTGTCATTCTTCAATGCTACCCACCTTGTTTTTGAAACAGGGTTTCTCACTGATCCAAAAGTAGCCAGGTATGAAAGGCTAGCTGTCCTTTAAACCCCTGGGGACCCACCATTCTCCACCCCTCTAGGTCTAGGATTACCATGTCGTGTCACCACATCTGACATTGTTTTCTTATGGGGGAATCTGATATCCAGCCCTTGCACTCAGAAGATGGAGTCCTTTCCTTAGTCCACCATTGCTAAATGATTTTAAACAGCAGAACCTTTAGGAGGGACAGGGAGGCAAAGGAAGTGACCAGCTCCCCTAGTCACTGAATCACCCACAGGAAGTCAACAGAACCCCAGGGTGGTGCAGACCCAGCTCTTGCCCGATCTAGCCTTGTCTCTCAAGCTCCCCACAAGGAGTTGTGGATCCCAGAGATGGCACTGTCAAAAACTCAAACACGTGGCTGTGGCCTCTGGGAGCTGCTGTGTCCATAGCAGTACTTTTCACAGCTTAGCTTCCCCAGGGATAGTCCATACTCAGCCTGTAGGCAGGTAGATAATCCAAGAGATGTTAGGAATGATGGCTGTGTCACATTGGAATGCACCGTGAAGTTTAAACTTCCATCATGCAACTTTTTATCTTCCAGACACCTACCATCAGATGTTTCTCTGCATATAGACATGAAGCTATTATGCCCAGAACCCAGACACTGTTACTCCCAGCTCCAGCCTTTGCCTCTTTCAAATGGGCTGGGGGCTTCCTATGGGGCACATGCTGTTGTATGCTCAAAAATACAGCACAGAATTCCAAGGTCAACAAGATGGGAATAAGGTAACCTGAAGTCCGTATTAGTTGACCAAGGCTTTCAAAAGACTGCCATAAAATCAGAAGGTAACTTCACATATTAGTGCTTCATGATGCTGAATGTTGACAGAACATTTTCTTGGGGCTTTGTCCAGGGCGAGGATGAAGAACAAAGCCCCCTATATGAGTGCATCATCATTCAAACTGAAACTCCTTGCCAGATAGCATTTCCCATGTGTGCCTTGCATGTTCCACAGACCTCTTGTCCCCACCTGTCATGGTTAGTAGGGGTTATCAACATGACTGCATTAGGAGACATTCATGAGGCACACTGTGGAGCATGTCTGTGAGACTGTTTCCAGAGACATTTAACTGAAAGTGGAGGTCACCTTGCATGTGGCTGGTAGCACCCCACGGGCTGGGATCCCAGACTGAACAACAGCAAATAGGAGAGAGCAAGATGAGTCCCAGCATTGCCTGCTCTCTACTTGCTGAACAGTGGAGATGTGAGCGGTCCCAGCCTCAACTCCCACTACTATGCCTTGCCCACCATGATAAACAGCTTCCCCTCTAACTGAGCTGTGTTTGGTCACAGCAGAAGTAACTAATTCACTGTCCCTAGCTGATCAGGATTATGTCGGATAAAATGAAAGAGAGGACTGGACATAGGGTGGGAGAAAGGATTGAGTAGGGTGAGGAGGGAAGATGATTAAGGAGGGGTAGTGTCAGGGTAAGGATTGGGAGGGATAGGGATGGAACAGAGGACAAGGGAGAGTATGGCAGAGGGAGGGCTGCAGAGGGGGGGGACTGGAGCGATGGAGGATGTGGAGAGAGAGGACTGGGGGAGAGGGATGGAGACAGAGAGAACTGGGGCCAGAGAGAGCATTGGAGAGAACAAGGACAGGAAGAACTAGGGAAGGGACTGGGGAGAGGGAAGACTGGAGAGAGGAAGAACAAAGGTAAGGATGAGGGTGAGACTGAGTCTGTAGGAAAGGAGAGGAGTTTGAGGTATGGTAGAGCACTAACTAGAGGGTGACAGGGAAGGGGAGAGAGTGGGGAGAGTGGAGGAAGAATCTACCTTCTCTTTCTCTGTGGTAATTATCACCCATGTTAGAGTGCCACTGGATGAGAAATTTGGGTGAGTGAGGGGCTGTGTTCTTATGATTCATTTTCAAACAATAGTTCTATTATCCTCTATGATCAACAACAGAAATTACTTCCACTTGTGAGCACTTGACAATGTAGTCTCCCTCAAGACTCACTGTAATCCTTCTTGACTCTGTGGAAAGGAAGAGATAGTGACCTTTCTACTGTGCTCCTGAATATCAGAGAGCATACTGCCCATCATGACTACAACTTGTGATTTCACAGCACCCTAGCACAAAAAGGATGTAACTGCAGGCCTCCAGTGAGTGGAAACCTGTCTCTGCTGGCATGCCAGGAGATGGAAGTTAAGTTCCTCTGGCTCTCAGATCCTTCCACAGGGAATGACATTCCCAACTCCTCTGTCTGTGGCAGTATCCAGAAGGTCTGACCATAGTCCCAACCCTAACCCACTCCTCACTCTGTGCCTCCTGGAACATTTCTACCTTCTTTGTTCTTCAGGATCATTTAGTAAACAATCGAGGGAGAAACCAAAACCAGCTTCATTTGGGGGCCTCAATATTTGGTTGCTATGAGAGCTGTATATACAGCAGAGCTGTCTTTGATACAGTAGATCCTGTGGGGGCCAAGGGTCTCAATCTCTCAGACTAAGCAAAATTCAGAGCTCTGAAATAGCATCCATACTTATAAATGAGTGTGAGAGCAGCCTGAGTTACAGACTAAGACTACAGTACAACTAGGAAGAAGCTATCATCCCACAGGCTGGCCTGCAGCTTTCCCACCAGCGCAATTTCCCATAAGCCTCATTTAAAGAGAACTTGACCTAGGATTGGGGGAACCAGGACTCATTCACACTGCTCCCTTACACGGGCAAAGGGGAGGGTGGACCTTCCTTCTGACCTCTTTCTCTCTTTTCTTGTCTTCTCTTTGTTTGAAGCAGGAGGAAGAACTACAGGACATTCACTAGGAGCAGAGTCAAGGCTAGCACACATCTCCTGATCTCCTGCCAGTGGTCCTTGGCTGGTGGGGAGCTGTGTTACTTCCATAGACAGGTGAGCCTCTCCCCCACTCAGACAGCTCATGATGGAAAATACAAAGTAGCCATTTATTATAGTGTAAGAAGATTATTGTATAGTCAGGAAATGGCACACATACATACATACATACACACACACCACACAACCACAAGGCGAGGCCCTAAGGAGTGCTCTCTAGTTTCACCTCTGCAAACTAGAGAATGGCCCTCAGACCTAGGGTATGTGGTTATTACTTGCTACATTCATCCCCTCAAAACATAAGCAGTTGTCACATTGTACTTTTCAGACTGACTCAAGGACCACAGTCTGCCCTTCCTAGAGCAGCTCCTGCTAACTCCAAGGCTTGTACAACAGGAAGTCAAGGATGGGAGTTCCTGGTCCTAAGTCACAGCAACTAGATGCTGAGAGAAACTCCTCTTATATAAAAATAAGTAAATAAACAAACAAACAAACAACACTTTAAGCCTTTTTCAAGATGAATATCTGAGATGGTGGGAAAGTAAGAGAAATTCCTGGTCATCAAAACAGCAAAAAAGGGGAAGCTGTTGGACTACCCAGAGAGCACAAACCCACAGAAGTGAGCTCAGCCCTGCATGTGTTTGTCTTGGCACCACCAACAACAACCCTGCTCTGGTATCTCCATAGCTTTTTACTGTAGAGATAATTTAAAGAGTGTAAATATTTTAGGTTTCATGAGCCACATATGAGTTCTTTCACTTATTTTCATTGCTGTTGCCTTTTAAGAACCCCTTAAACACTTCCAAATCATTCTCTGCTCAAAGCACATCCTGAAATAAGACAGGTATGTGTTCCTGCTTTAGGGCACAGGGTCAGACTAAGAGCCCATGGCACACAGTAATCCGTTAGAGATATGCTTAGAAGACTTAGGCTGTTCACCAGTGCTGGCCTGGGCGCTCACAGGGATGACATCAGGGAGGGCATCACCGTAGACAGGCCTTCCATGGGTGATGATCCCACTCCCAGTGACCTTCGTGCCCTGAACACCTGAATAGCAAGCACATTTAGCTAAGATCACTGCATTCCAATAGTGCACCAAGCAAGCAGTCACACCAAAGGCAGATCCCCACTGGAGCAATAGACTTTAGGCCCAGGTCTAAAAAAAAATAAAATAAAATAAAAATTTAATTTAAAAATGTAACAAATCTCTAAATTTGTAATAAAAATTTCTAAGGCAGCTGGCATGCCTGTAATCTCAGCGCTTTGGAGGCTGACCCAGGATGATGATGAGTTTGAGACTGGCCTGAACCAGATCTTTTTCCAGATAAGGAAAATAAAAAACTTAAAATTTAAGGGGAGACAACATATTGGGTAAGAGAGTACAGAGAATCGGCAATGTGGGAGTTACCAAGGACAGGTACATAATAAGTGTTCTAAGGATCCCTCCAGATTTCTAAGGTATTCTAAAGTCTGAACCCCTCCCCCCCCCACACACACACACTGTTATTTCAGGGTTTAGCTGCAGAGACTCCAATTAAGAAGGAAAGACAGAGCTGGGCCGTTGTGGTGCACGCCTTTAATCTCAGCACTCTAGAGGCAGAGGAAGGAGAGCTCTGTGAGTCTGAGGCCAGCCTGGTGTACAGAGAGAGTTCCAGAACAGCCAAGGCTACATACAGATCTTGTCTCAAAAGAAATGAAAAAAAAAAAAAGGAAGAAGAAGAAGGGAAGACAGAGGTATTTTAGTTGGTTGAATTGCTTTGACTTTAGGGTGATGGATTTAGAGGAGCTGGATTTCATTAGTTAAAGGTGTTCTAGTTTCTATGGTTTTGGAAGCTGTTAAAAGTTTAGGAGAAAAGGATGATCAAATCATACTTTACCTGTAGAGTCCCATAAAACCTGCACTAGCTGGGCTTCCCAGTTAACTGCATCTGAACACAGGCAGAAGCCACATCGTTGATTCAAGCATAGATCTCAAGATGTAGAAAGAGTCCCCATGAAGTGTCATACCAGTGAATGCATGAACCAGGATGGTCAAGGGTTTCCACAAAAGCAATTCCAGGGTTACGTTTGTGCTTGCTAGCTCTTTGTCAACTTGCACAAGCCGGAGTCCTCCAGGAAGAGGTGACCTCGGCTGAGAAAGTACTTCTATCCTGCAGACTAGCCGACAGGCAAGTCTGTGGGACGTTTTCTTGATTGACGACTGGCACAGAAAGACCCAGACCACTGCGGACAGTACCACCTCTGGCAGGTTGTTCTGAACTATATGAGAAAGCAGGCTGAGCAAGCCTTAGAAAGCAAGGCTGTAAGCACTGTTCCTCCATGCTCTCTGCTTCTGTTCCTGCCTCCATGTTTCTGCCCTGGTTAAGTTTCTGCTTGGGCTCTATATATGACAGACTGTAAGCTGTAAGAGGAAACAAACTTTCTGTTCTCTAAGTTGCTTCTGATCAGTGTTTTCTGATCAGTGTTTTTCACAGCAATAGAAAAACAAACTAGAACACTATAGTAGTGAAAAAAAGACTTCCTCGTTGAAAACCTGCCCTGTGACTTTGAAGACTAAATAAATGCATGGTGACCACAATCCGCACTGTCATAGAAACACTAGAATGTCCAACATGTTGCACATGAGTGCCTGCTCTGCACCAGGTACTAAGTACTTTGCACACACTGTGTCATAAACCCAAGGAGATGACTCTTACCAACCCATCATACAAATTGTGATGATAAGTGGTGCCTAGGGGGTCACAGACCTGATCACACAGCCAGTAGGAGCAAAATTGCTCACATGTCTATGCTTTTTTCCTTCTTTCTTTTATTTTTGAGATTATAATATAAATACATCATTTCCCCTTCCCTTACCTCCTTCTAAACCCTCCATTACTCTCTCACACATTTATTGCCTTTTTGATTATTAATTGTTGTTATGTGCAACAATTAATGTTCTATGCATAAACATATACACTCCTAAATGTAACCTGCTTAGTCTATGTAATGCTACTTGTATGTACACATTTAGGGATTGGTATGTTCTTCCCTGGGAAAGACTGTTTCTCCAGTCTTGGTTGCCTGTGTTTCTTTGTGCCTGAGGCCTTATGGTCTTTCCCCTAAAATAAAGTCTAGAGATGTTCATGGAAACATAGCAGAGTGGATTCATTCCTTAGTTGAGACAAACGTATAGTCAGACACTAACAAAAGGAAAGCTAGGTAAAGGGCACACAGGCATTCTCTGAATTGGCTCTATAGTTTTTGTTTGTTTGTTAACTCCATAATTACTTTTAAATATGCCTTTAAAGGAGATGCTTCATCAAATACCTGTTTGATTACCAGAACACAGAAATCAGTTTCTGGTGTTGCTGTGGGGCACCCTTTCCCACAAATGTTAGCAATCACAGAGAACTGGGTGCCCTGAGAGGGCCGGCTGTTCTCACAGCAGGACGTTGGTGCAAGTATTTCCTGAGGATCAATTCCAATGTTTTAATACATATTTTATTATTACATGACTCCTCTGCCTGAATGTGTGTCTTGCAGCCAGTGCATACCTGGCACCTACTGAGGTAAGAAGAGGATGTCAGTACCTCAGCAGCGGAGTGACTGACAATTCTGGGACACCATGTGGGTGCTAGGAATTGAACCTGGTTCCTAAGGAAGAGTAGCCAGTGCTCCTAACCACTGAGCCACTTCTCCAACCCCAATTTTAAGACTAAATTTTTATGTGTCTTCAATGCAAGGTAATTGGGAAATATGCCAGACGAGAGCTGACCTTAGGTGATTAGATCAGAGTTATTCAAGAGTAATAATAGCCAGGTCTTCTGGCAGATTGTACAACATCTGCCCTTCCTATGGTACCTATGTAATTGAGCTGATTCTCCCAGTAGGGGGCTCTGGTGACCACTAAATTGAAATACTGCCCTGTCATTGGAGATCATTGGAGCAAGGATTCAACTTTGAAAAGTCTGAAGGGCAAAGAGTAACCGTCCAGAAGGTGCCCCCAGTAATATGTACAGAGCACCCAAAAGGCGGTAGACAGTAGCTGCCTTATCTGTTCAAAGATGCTTATAAGGGGTGGAGGTGGAGATTGGCTAACAACCTTTTTGGGTGTCCTTGGGGTTATATATATTGCTGAAACTGTATACCTCTAAATGAAAACCAGATTAAAAGTGACAAAATAATAATGGCTTCACCAGTGTCAGATGTGTTTCACAATAGTAATATTGAAAGCACATTCTTGGGCTATCGCCTCTGCACTTATTGATCAACTGCAAATGTCTTTTCTATGTAGCACTTCACAAACACTTTGACTCCCGCATCTAAATGGAGCAGTAAAGGCCTGGGTAGGCTCACATACATACACACACACACAGACACACACACACACACACACACACACTTACATTCACACATACACACAAACACTGATCCAAGGAAAATCATTTTTGACCTCTGACTTCTATTAGAACCGTAACACATTTCTTAGAAACATCTGGTCCCTGACATTTTCATAATTACCTTATGCTCCTTCCTACTCTTTGCACATATTCTAACTCTATTGACTCTCTTCCAACTCTAAACATGCACAGCGCTCTCCTGCCTGGTCTGGCCCAAGCTCACTCTTCTATCTCTCTCATCCCCTTCTTCTAGTTAAAGTCTGCTTCTCCTCAACAGCTTTCCCCTGGAGGAGAAAACTGCATTTCTCTTGTTTGTCCTTTTCTCTGTGCCTTCACAGAGCTGTGACAATAGACTGTGGACGAAACAGGGCACTAAATAGCATTCAACACACCAAACATGCTTATAGCACTGCTAGACTAATAGTGATTAGTCTGATCCCTCTAGACTGCAAACAACACGTTTCAAGTCCATGTTGTCCTCTGTGTCTCAGTCCATAAAACAGGATCTGGCCTAGAGACTGTTCTTAATGTGTGCTCACAGAATAAGCACCTGGGCGAGGGACTGCAGAGATGGCCCAGCGGTTCAGAACACCAGCTGCTCTTGCAGAGGACTAGCATTAGGTTCCCAGCACCCACAAAGCAGCTCCCACCTATCAGTGACTCCAGTTCCAGGGGACCAGTCACCTTTTCCTGGCCTCTGAATGCAATGCACACAGGAGGGACTGCACATGCAGGCAAAAGACTCCTGCACATAAAAATTAAAGATTTGAAAGAATCACCACAGACCTTCCAGATGTCCCAGTACACTCCTGTCTACTCGATGCGTTCCATTCAAAATAAATAACATAGTCCCACCTAGGCGTTAGGGCTAGTCCTATCTGGCTACTGCACTGAGACGTCTGGGACATCCAGGGAGGAAAGTAGTAAGCATGGCAGTTAGGTGCTAGCTATACATTAAGAAAAATAGAAAATAATAATAAGAGGACACATAATTAAAAAAAACTAGTCATTTTTGAAACAGATCATCAGAAGTGTCTCAGGATGCCTGTGCTGATGGGAACATTGGTTTTTTGTTTGTTTGTTTGTTTGTTTGTTTGTTTTTCTTGTGCTGGATGAGAAACTCTTAACTGTGATTGATTTGAGTGAGGCTGGAAAATGCAAGTCCTGACTGGGCTCAACCTCTCCTGTACAGAGCAAGATGCTCATGAGAGCACCCCCAACACTGGAACCCAGAACAGTCTCAGACCAACTACAGAAAGCTCACATTTGCCCATTTGTTGTCAATAGGGCGGCTCCGAGTGACTCCAATGCCCTCCTTACAGGATATCACTAGTGATTAAGAACATCCTCGCTGTCTACTAAGATCCACTTTTCCAAAACTGTATTGTACATTTCTTATCCCAAACATAAAATTAGCCTTATCTTTAATAAGTGGTATGTGGAGATGCAGGCCTGTGCAGTCACTGTTTCTAGACTTTTCCATGGTACTTGCATTTTTATTTATGGGAGAGAGGAAGAAGAGAGAAAAAGTGAGAGGGGTGCAGGGAAAAACAGGGAGGAAAATTATCTCATGACTTTAAACTGATATTTCAAATTAAACTCAGTTATCTGTTTAACCACCTCCCTACAGCATCCACAGCTTCCCTGCCGCGTTATGATGAGAATTATGAATTACAAGGACACAGAATGATGAAATACAAGTGCCACATCTACAAACACTCGGGTTTCCGAATTTACTACTACAATAACAAAACCCCATGCTGCTCCCCACAGTGAGGGTGAAGCTCCCCAGCCTGAGGGAGTAGAGTCTGTGATGTTTGCCCTTCTACAAGATCCCGGGCCGCCTTCTGCAATGTTGAATTATTATTCAGACCAAACTCAGTTTGCAATGTATAAATATCTAAACTATAAATTTATATAATATATAAATAAATATGTATATTTTAATTATGCAATTCTATTGTATATTATATAACTGCATACTTTAATTATAAAAATAAATTTGTATCCTTATATAAATTTATAATATGTGAATTTAAATGAATATAAAGAAATAGAGCTTACATCTAAAAACAATCAAAGAAATAGTGATATGGAAAGAAATTACTAACTATATAACGGTTTACCACTCTAGTTGGTGGTGTGAACCTGGAAGGATGAGGCCTAAAGGTAAGGCAGACTAAAGTCTCATACAAGAGCCAACTTTATTCAGAGCATCAGACAGTTTATACTCTGAGGGTTAAGAAGAGTCACATCAGCTGGGCAATGGTGGTGTGTTTCTTTAATCCCAGCACTGAGGAGGCAGGTGGATATCTCTGAGTTTGAGGCCAGCCTGGTCTACAGAATGAGTTCCAGGACAGCCAGGGCTAAAGAGAAACCCTGTCTCAAAAAAAAAAAAAAAAAAAAAATCAAATAAATAAATAAATAAATCCTCTCAGGAAAAAGCTAATTTCATACTGGGCCTCAGGGTATTTACCCAACAAGTTTTCTAATCCAAGCCTAAGTCAAAGGTAGATGAAAAAAAGTGGATGTCATAAGCAGAATTTGCATTCTGTAGATGCAGAAAGAGAACTCCAAAGATTTCCCATCATAGAATAACTTAAGTTAACTGCACTATGCTCAGACTTTTGGTTTAAAAACTACCATTTAAAAGGAAGGGAAACCATAAACAGTTGTACCTTATAATTAAAAGTAAAATGCAGAGAATTCTATCAAATATTTAAAGAACAAAACAGCATTATACATACAGAATCACCTAAGTGTATGGCTGTAACAAAAACATTTGGGAGGCTGAGTAAGGCAAGAGAATTGCCTCAAGTTCCAGGATAGCCTGGACATACAAGACCTTGTCTCTCTCCCATTGCCACACACACACACACACACACACACACACACACACACACACTCTTCCCAGGGAACTAACAAGTGAGTTCAGTAAGATCATAAGATGTAAGACCAGCATAGGAAAACCAGTCATGTTTCTATATGGTGGCAATAGACACTGAATTGTCGGTGCCTATTGTAGTGCCTGTTGTAATCACATCAAAACAGAAAGTTAGCCAGACATGTCACCCTCCTTTGATGCCAACAGAGACAAAGGCAGGTGGATCTCTGAGTTTAAGGCCAGCTTGATATGCATATTGAGTACCAGGATATCCAGGACTACATAGGAATTGCCTGTGTCAAAAAGGGGGACAGGGGAGAGTTAAAGTTATATGTACAAGCAACAAATCATGCACAGCACTTACATATGAAGAGTTTAAGTTAGCCTGGGTGACTCCATTTTTAAATAAGGAGCTATCTTGACCGGGAGCTGAACTCAGATACCAGGAAATGTCACAGAATGTGCACCTAGCAGAAAACAAAGTTAGCTCTCCAAGCAATAGCCTCCAGGAAATATTACAGAATAAATGCTTAGCGAAAAATAGAGAGAATCTCCCTGGCAATTGTGATTATGTAAACGGTCACCTCTCCCCTACGGCTTTTACCTAATTCTGTAACATCAAGGCATGAACCCCTCTGTTGCTGTCATGGAAACCCCAAGCTTACAGACTTTTCCTTTAAAAACCCTGCTCACTCAGGGCTCAGTGTCCCACTTCTCTGCCACTGTGTCAGTGAGACTTGGGTCCCGAGTTCGATCGCTCTGGTAATAAAGCTCTCTTGCTTTTGCATTGAGTTGTCTCCTGGTGGTCTCTGAGTGATCCTGGCATTACACATACAGTTCTACAAACTACAAATTATGATTGAAAAAATCCTCAAAGGGGACTGAAGAGATGGCAGAGCAGCTAACAGTGCTTATTGCAGTTTAAAACAGTTTCCAGGGGTTTGTTGTTGTTCCCTCAGGACAATAAAAATGCTTTATTTGTTTTAAATTTTTAATTGTTTCTAATAAACTTTCTAGAATGCTTTCTTCAGCTAACAACTTATCTCTCAAAATATTACTTAATATTAAATCAATAACATAAAGTATTGAGAAAAGTGTGGTGAAGTTGTCTTGCATTGCTAAAACTGGCTAGACATACAAAGAAGAAAGAACCTTAAAGAGTTTTTTTTCTACCTTCACTTCAATATTATGTCTACAAATATGGTCCTATATCAGGAAGCACAGTTTTCAATACAGAATCTGTAAAAAGAATATTCAAACTAAGTGAATCAGACCGTAGCTTGTGTGCCAGATAAGACCTGCCGCTTGTAAAATAAAATTTTATTAGAACACAGACTCATTTGTTTACTCAGTCATGAAAGACATATGTAACCACAGTCAAGACTCTCTGCCTGGCCCTTTACATGGGGGGGGGGGGGGAAGTGTCCACACTTAGTTTAGAATGTGGCCACAGACTATACTCCTTACTGAATATTTTTCAGCCAGTTCATTAAAAAATGGGGAAATGGTTCACTTATATGACTATTTTTTTTAAAAGGCACAGAACTGTAGTTGCACTATCATGGTAATGATATAAAGAAAAGCAATTAAAGAGACCAAGTGGATGTGGACAGAGCTGGAGACAGTCTGTTTGCCTTGTATGTGCAATTTGTGGAACTGAGTCTGGTTTACTGTCCAGACAACCAAATGGCCTGCAGGGGTGCTTAACGAAATGTCAGCACTGATAATCTTTGCATGATCTCTGTCTTCTGCTTTTTTGGCTTACATTAGCATACACTTTCAAAATATAAAGGAGATACCAATTTAAGAATTAAAATATCACTGAGGTCCTCAGTCTTGCATAGAGTGAGTGATTCTATATCATACTATAGGGATCATGGCTGCCCAGGGAGAACATCCACGCACTCCACTCTGAAGTGTGTGTGGTTGGAGGGGTTTTCTCGCTTTCACTTTTCTCTTGTGTGAAGATAAATGCCCTTCTGTTTCTCGGTGGTTTGCTCTTGCAGATTTGATTCCCAGCATGCACATGGTGTCTCAGAATCATCTGTAACTCCAGTTTGTAGAAGAATTTTAATTCAGAACATGGCTGCTCTGACAAGAGATCATATCCAAAGACCTTTCAGGTCTGTGTTATCTGGCTGAAATATAGATATGCCTTTAATTCCAGGGGACAAAGGCAAACAGATCTCTAAGTTCCAGGCCAGCCTAGTATAGAGCAAGTTTCAGGTAGAAAAAAGCTTAGGTCCAGGTGTGGTGATACACACCTTTAATCCCAACACTCAGGAGACAGAGGCATGCAGATCTCTGAGTTCTAATCAATGCGTTTCAGTCAGTTCAGTTGAGTCAGTGAGTTGAGAGGCAGTGCAGCGGAGTTGAGTTCCTGGTAGTTCAGTTCATGGAATTCAGAGGCAGTTTTACTAGGAGGGTTTTACAGAGAGAGGATGAAGACAGAACAGGCTAGATACAGGTGATGAGAGAATGAGCCAGAGAATGAGAAGGAGCCAGAAAATTAGAACAGATTGCTAAAGTTAGATTGAGGCCAAGCAAAGCAATTAAGTCGGAAGCTGAGAGAAGCCAGATTGATTCTAGTCAGCTTGGAGAGAAGTTTGAGCCAGAGCACTTGAACCACCCAGCCAGAGTTCAGAAAGAACTAGAAAGGGTGAAGGTATTCAGCAGTAAGTCTCAGAGGCTGAAAACATTCTAGGCCTAGATGAGATTATACAGAGGCTGGAAGCTTCCAGGACTAGGCCTAGGTTAGCAGACAGAGAGGACAATTCCATCAGCCAAATGAAAGTTACTATCACACCAGATCCAAGGAATATGATGCCTTCTTCTGAGCTCTGAGGACACTGCACATACATACATAGTGCATATATGTAGGCAAAACATTCACACATATAAAACTGAAAATAAAATTAGAATAGAAAAAGGAAAGAATTTTGATAAGGCCAAGAAAAAAAGGCAATGTAGTCATGCTGAAGTGTGCTCCATTGCTCAGGCATGCATCCACCTCAAAGTCCTACACCTGTAGAGACAGCAGCTTGCTGTCTTTGGAACAGCACTCTATGGAGTCTGTTTTTTTTTTTTTTTTTTTTTTTTTTTTCCCACGGAAAGTAGTTGAGGAGGGTTTCATGAAGTCAAAGGTGACCTGGGACTTACTATGTACTCACGGAGTACTGATCCTCCTGTGTCTACTCTGCAGAATTCTGGTATTACAGGTGTGGGCCTCTCTCCTTCGCCAAACTACAGCTTTAAAAGGAGAAAATAAGACCTGCTTTGATTATCCTCTGTGTGTGTGTGTGTGTGTGTGTGTGTGTGTGTGTGTCTGCTGCACACACGCTTAGCTCAATAATGAAGCCTGAAATTTTAACAAGTTTTCCACCCATTTTAAACATCAAGGGCTTAGCTAAAGGATTGTGTTAATTCAGAAAAGCATTAAGAGCAAAGGGAGGAACATAAGTGAGAACAAAATTTAACCAAAAGCTGAGGTCAACCAGGGAAGCTTCACTTCCCATAAGTACTTCCTTTCCTTTGCAAGAAAAATTTGCAGCATTGAACTTCCTGCAGTGCTTGGTGAAAGCAGTTACTGCTTCCCACAGTCTCTTCATTCTTCAGAGATGAAGAGGAAAGCTGATGATTTGGCTCCAATTAAACTCAACTCACTTCAATCACCAGGTGAGCCAGGCTTCATTAGTAGCCTGCTCACCCTGCCCCTGCAAAGACTCATTACAACCATGAAAATCGGATATTCGTAAACAAACTAGAAGCAGAACTGTGAACAGAAGAAAGCAATGGCTACATTCATTACTAACCCATTTGGCATTTGTGAATCACTTCTCATTTCTCAGTCCCAGGAACAAATTAAACCCAATTTCCTTTCTGGGACCAGCAGCCACACTTAAGAGCCTGGCCAGTTTTCTCTACATCTTTATTCTTTCATGAAAATCGCCCCAATCTGGTGTGATGGCCATCCACCTGTAATCCCTGGACTCTAGGGAATCCCTGGACTCTAGCAGAAGCAGGAGGATTGCCTTGAATATGAGGACAGCCTGATCTACAGAACAAGTTCCAGGTCACTCAGGCCTACACAGCAGGAACTATAATTTTTTTAGATTTCTTTATTTTATTTTATTTTATGTGTATGAGTTTGCTCATATGTATGTCTCTACATGACATCTACATGCCTTGTGACCTCAGAGGTAAGAAAGGGGTGTTAGATCCCCTGGAACTGGAATTACAGAGAGTTGTAAGGCACCACATGGGTGCTGGGAATCGAACCTGGGTCTATCTCTAAGAACAATGAATGCTCTTAACTGGTGAGCCATCTCTCCAGCCCTTCTTTTAAGAGGCACAAAACCTAAATGCATATGACCTTGGTCAGGGATGATACCTTGTTCCTGGATACTTTCCAAGAATCTTAAACAAGACAATTAAGGCACCAGGTCAATGCACTTAACGAGTTTAAGAGCAAAACAAATACAAACATTGTTAGTGATAGCAAGCAAAGGCACTCAGAAGTTACTAGTAGTTGTTTGTGAGATGCCCCGATGACAACAGATATAGAAACAAAATATACCCAGATGAATGTACAGTGTAAAGACATCCTTCTTACTGAGGGGGGAATAATTAACAAAATCAAGCGCAAGGGAAACCAACAGAATATGAAAGGTCTTCCGGTAGCTCATCTGTAGGAAAGCACTTGAGAAAGCCAAAAAAGTAAAGATGTTTTTGTAGTTTTCCCAGGAAAAGTAACATGTAGAAGTGACATGTAGAAGTTTGTTTAGATCTCTCACAGGATTGTGTCAAATGAAATCGGCAAACCCTAATTAAATGGGGAGGAGAACAGCAAGCCAGCTCCTTGATGAAGTCAGGACTTCCCCTGTGCTTGCTTCAAGGGTGTTTAGAAAGCTTTGCTTTGGTGATTTATCCACCCCCTCACACTTGGGTGGAAGTAACAGCCCCTCCAGTTTTTCTGAGGTAGGAAGACAATGCTCCAAACACTCAGTGCCCTCATAAATGCATATTCTTTCCTCTGCCTTCATTCTGGCTCTTTCCCACAATTCTACTAGTAGACAATGTGGAATGTCCCTCCTCTGCCCCTGGGCTTGGCTGCCAGGGTCAGTTTGAGCTTACATAGATCTACTGTAAAACAGTCCTAGTACAGTAGGAAGCATACTCTCCCTTGCTACTCTGTCATCAGACTTGCCCTATGTTAGTGTTTTTATTGCTGTAATGAAACACCATGACCAAAACAACTTGGGTAAGAAAGGATTTATTTGCCTCACACTTCCCACACCATTGTTCACTGCCAAAGAAAGTGGACAGGAACTCAAGCAGGGCAGGAACCTGGTGGCAGGAGCTGATGCAGAGGCCTTGGAGGGGTGCTTCTTACTGTCTTGCTTCCCATGGCTTGCTCAGCCTGCCTTCTTATAGAACCTTGGACCACCAGCCCAGGGATGGCCCCAACCACAATGGACTGGGACCTCCTCATCAATCAGCAATTAAGAAAATGCTCTATAGGCTGGTCCACAGCTCAGTCTTATGGAAGCATTTTCTCAGTAGAAGTTCCCTCCTCTCTGATGACCATAGTTTGTGTCAAGTTAGCATAAATATACCCAGCATACCCTGGATTCACAATGCCCAAGTTACCTGTGCATGAAAAGCACCTTCCTTCCTGCTTGCCACTCTCTCACCACAAAACTCAAATGGGAATTTATGGTACTGTCAGGAAGGGCCAAACCTCCAGCCAGACCCAACACTCTCACAAAGACATATCATTTCATTGCCGTCCTCGCAGGTTCTTCCTCACACTTGATGCCACAACCAGCCTTGTTTCCACCATTGCACTATCATCACTCTAGGCCAATTAAATCCCCTAACATTAGAATAATGCTCTGAATGATGTGAGCAAGTTCTTTTGTGGTAGCATTGGTTTAGCTTAGTGATAGTTTCCAGTTACTACTGACCTTCATCAAGCCTCACACACTCTCTCATCTAGAGACACATTACTATTGTCAGCTCAAATGATGCTCTCTATGCCCAGCTTTAAGCTGGCGTGTCTGGGTCCATGAGTTAAAGGAATTTGCTCCAAGCGCAATGGTCCTTAATGTCAAAGTTTGGTTTTGTAAGCTTCTCCTGTTATCCACTCTCACCCCCTACCTTGGAGACCGCACATTAGGTGTTACACTTTTCCCAGTATGGGGTTTGTCTCCAAATGGGATATGCTCCCAATGATGCTGCGCAATAGCAATAACTCCTGTTTGTTTCCCCTACGATGCACCTGTGTGTTCCCTTAAACTTCTCAGGTAGGGGACCAGTGAGGTGGCAAGGGACAGAAACAGAGAAAGAGACAGACAGAAAGACAAGAGAGTCAGAGATAAGACTCTGTGGCACTTCCTGGAGATTTTCAGCAGAAGCACAACATCAAATATGAATCTACATATAGGAAATGTGTGAGAATGGCTGAGATCACATGGAAAGAGATGCAAAAGAAAAGGGGAGGCTGGATGGTAAAACCTTGGTGACTGCTTAAAACTTTCAATGAGCAGGTATACAGGGAAATAAGAGTTAAAGCTGAAAAGATGAGACCAGAGGTACAGACGGAGACAAGGACACAGACCTGTGAAGCTCAGGTAAAAGCCTACTGTCCCCAACACAAGAAGCTGTTTTAAAAATAATTTATGAGAAATACTGTTTAAAAATTCTTACTTGTTCTCAACCAAAGAATGTATAGCCAACATATCATTTCCAAAATGTTTCACTGAGCTTAATTTTTTTTTAATTAATAGGAATCCTGTATTCTCTTGGGAATGCACCAAAAATTCATAGGAGAAAAAAAAACAAAAAAAAATGTTATTTTGCTATATGGTTATAAAATATGTTTGGAAAATGAAAGGACTCCTGGTTTTCAAGTGTAACCATGATTATCTGATATATGGAGCACAACACAAACATTACTAAAACAACTAGCAAAAGCCAGATGTGATGGCACTCACCTTCAATCTCAGCACTTGGGAGGCAGAGGCAGGGGGATCTCTGAGTTCAAGGCCAACTTGGTCTACAAAGCAAGTTCCAGGACAGCTAGGGCTACACACAGAGAAACCCTGTCTTGAAATAAATGAATGAACAAGCAGCAACAACAAAACAACTAGCAAAAATACATTTATGGCTTGGCTTTTTGGTCATAAAGCAGGAATCATAACAGAAAATAGCATCCCTTTACAAACTGTATATTGTAATACTCATTTTAAACTCTACTTTATCTGGGATTCCTTAAAACCTCTTTCTTCCAACACCCCAACCCTAGGTAGGAGAAAGAATAGTGAGGAAAAGGGGCGCAGACCCTTTACTTCTCCAGAGCGTTTAGGGTCTATGGGTTCTTTGGGGGACTGTACCAACCTCCATCACAGCAAGCTGTCTCCTCCAAGCCACTACACCACAAAGTGTGTCTGTTTGTCTGTCTGTCTGCTCCAAACTACCACACTATCCATCTCTGGTTTCTCCAAACTGCCATACCTTCTCTTTCTGGGTTCTCAAATTTATATCCCTCAGAGTCCTAGACCATGCCCCTCTCCATGCTGCTGCATAAGGCAGACCATTACCAGCTGGCAAAGACCATGTCCCACAGGAGGCAATTATCAGCTGTGGAAAAACTAAAGCCCAAACTAAAATATTCACTTGGGATTAAAAAAAAACATATTTACATAACATAATTGAGTTTTTTAAGAAACCAAAACTCCCATTACAGGATATAGCGTAACTTGTAGAAGTAATGATGTCAAAGGCCACACCAGGTTTTTTCTAAGCCACAGGTGCCAAAGCTGTATGTGGAAGGCCATGTATCGCTGCCCTCCACCACCAGCACCCATTACAGTAAAATTTAATGCTGACTCGGGAAGGCTGCTAAGCAACCGCTGTACCCGTCAGCTAGTCTAGAGTTAAGCTTAGCCATGAATTCATGTTCTGACCAAAGTCGAGAACAGCTATCTAATAATTTCTCTGTTACTAGCTTAGAGGAAAGTCACTGATCTTGGTCTTCTCTTTTCTTCCCATGGCTGGAACAAAGGCTGTTTTAGTTTCTTTTCATGTTCTATGATAAAATGCTCTGACAAAAGTAGTTTGATGGCTATGAGTCTCGGCATCTGCTTTAATAACCTGCTGGGTAGAGTCTTTCAGAGCCCTCTGTGGTAGGCTCCTGTCCTGTTCCCTGTTTTCTCCACTTTCCAATGTCCGTCCCATTTGCCTTTCTGAATGGGGATTGAGCATCTTATCCAGGGCCCTCCTTGTTGCTTAACTTCTTTAGGTGTACAGATTTTAGTATGTTTAATATCCACTTATAAGTGAGTATATGCCGTGTGTGTCTTTCTGCTTCTGGGATACCTCACTCAGGATGATCTTTTCTAGATCCCACCATTTGCCTGCAATCACCTCCCTCTGAGGGGGTGGCAGCCTTACCAGGCCACAGAGGAAGAGGTAGCCAGTCCTCATGAGACCTGACAAGCTAGGGTCAGATGAAAGGGGAGAAGAAGCTCTCCTATCAGTGGACTGGGGAAGGGGCATGGGAGGAGAAGAGGGAGGAAGGGTGAGATTGGGAGGGGATGAGAAAAGGGGTTACAGCTGGGATACAAAGTGAATAAATTGTAATAAATAAAAAATTAAATTGTAATAAGTAAATAATTTAATTAATTAAAATATTTTTTAAAAAGTAGTTTGCTGTTGCAAAGACTGATTCTGGCCCACAGTTCAAGTGCACGGTCCAACAGGGTGAGGCAGTCCAATCAATAGGTGCTTGAAGCCACTGATCACAATGGCGTCTAAAGGCAAGAAGCATAGTAAAACATAACAGCTCTCCTTTTTATACACTCCAGGGGGGTGGGGCCACCTACAGGAGAAGGTGTTTCCACTTCAGTTAACCTAGATGATAACCTCAGGCAGACATCCCCAAAGGCCACTTTCGCCAACAACACAAGATTTCACCAACAAGACAAAGGAGATCAACTGTTACAGGAACCATGCAACAATCCCGCTCTGACTTCAGCCTAGGTTGCCAAAACATTATGAGAAAGAACTTATACTCATACTTGCTCAGCCATCATCAGAAAAGCTACCTCACATGGTAGATGGGAACTAACACAGAGACCCCACAAATGGACAACATGCAGAAAATGAGAGATTTTCCAACTCAGTCACAAATGGGATCTCTTCCTCAAAACCCTCTTCTTGGGGCTCAGGAAATTATGCCTTAAATGAATCAGAAAGATATGAGCCTGAGGGGATAGATAACTCCAAGGAAACAGTGCCTTCCAGACACAGCAGGGCTGGAACACATACTAACTCACGGGTACTGTGGCAGCATGCACAGGGCCTGCTCAGGTCCAAGATAGATGAACTGTCAGTATTGAAAGTCTGGATCCCACACCCAGACCAAGAATCTATCTATAACTGATATGAGCTTGCACAGGGAAAATTAGTTTTCTCTAACCAAGTCTTGCTGGGTATATAAACCATATTTACGGGCAGGCTCCATGCCCAGTCCTACACACTAACATAAAGCGAACTCAGTGGTATTTTTGTGGACTTTTTGTCTCATATTGCCTTTTGGGGGCAATTTTTTTTTTGTATTATTGTTCTATTATGGTTTCAATTTTAGTGTTTTTGTGTTGGTTTGTGTGGGGGTGAGAGAGAGTCTTTTGTTTGTATGGGTTTTTCTGTTTTCTAAAGAGAGAGAAAGTGACAATAAGGAGTTGGGTAGATGGGAAGAAGCAAGGAAGAGTTGGAGCAGGGGAAAATATATTATATGAAAGAATTTTTTTTTCAATTATAAATAAGATTTAAAGAGGAAGGACCAAAAGGACCAGACCCTGGTTGTCAGTAGTGAGAACTGAAAGAGGTCTAAACACTGAATGACATACCCATATGAAAGTTATGGTAGAATAAGATGCTCATCTGGAAAGTTCCAAAGTCCGACAAAGGGGCGTAGTTTGCTCAGTGCATAATGCGTTTGTCACACAGGTGGTGGCATGAGTTTAGTCCCTGGGTCTCATGTAAAAGCTGAAGGAGAGAGTTGATTCCACAAAGCTGTCTTCTGACCCCCATGAGGGCACGGGCACTGGCTACTGTTTATGGAAGATACCAAGTCACGTGTCTGTTTATACTCCCCTAAACACGTCTGTTTGACCTAACTGCACCTGATGTGCCTGGTCATGTGTAGGGGGGAAGTACGTGGGCAGGAAATACATCAGGATGGACGTGGGCAGGAAGTACGTCAGGATGTATGCTTGCCTCTGAAGTTAGAAGGTATAAGGTGAAACATATCTTAAGCCCAGATGCAGGGGGCATAGGCAGGTGAACTGTACCACTTCCAGGATAACCTGATCTACATAGTGAGTTGCAGGCCATCCAGAGCTACATAGTCAGACCCAGCCCCCAAAATAAATAACAACAGATAGACAAACACAGTAAGCAATTTGCCCCCCCAAAAAAATCTAGTCTGCATGAGTCCTAAGCCCCCACATAAAATCCAGTGATCTTATCATTAATAATTCTTATTTTAATAACAGCAAGTCCATGTGAAATACTTTGCCAATGTTTGCTTTGTAACTGAGAAACAAAATATTGTATTTGTTATATATAACACGATATTTTGAAATCTATATGCATTGCAATGTGTTTTGCTGATAATTAATGTGTTTTCTTCAAACGGTTGTCATGTTTGTAACAAGAACACAGAAAATCCATTTGTAGCTATTTCCAAAACTCAGCAAGTTGACTGAGACTCCAGCTCAAGCTACATAGTGCACCCTTCTCTCAGGTGGGAAAGAGCAAAGGGGACAGATACTCTTTCTCTGTCAGGGATAGGAGAGGAGGCTCCCCAGTCTATGGGAGGCTCTGAGAGACAGCCTGGGATTCAGTGCAGTGCAGTCTGCTCCAGTCTGCTTTTCTGGCTGGGAGCCTGTTGGGGGAAGACCAGCTGGGGGCGACAGCCAACTCAGAGAGGAGCCACAGCTGAGTCTGGGGGTGCTGAGCAGCTCAGCCTCCCTCAGCCGAGGCTCCCCTCTGTGGACATCCTGTGAACACCCACACCCGGGACTGTCATGGTGCCTCTCCCTTTTGACCTTGCCCAATGGAAAATGCAGCCAATGTCAGTAAAAGACATTTCTAAGAATGTTTCCATGGAAAGCTCTGTTGCTAATCAATGTAGCCCATGCCAAAGCGTCCTCATTTAAAAATAAAGTGACATCACCCCTTTCTTCTCTCTCTACTATGATAGCTGATCTTATATGTCCATTTGACTGAGCCAAAGAGACCTGATACTCAGTTAAACCTTTTTCTGAGTGTTTCTGCAGTGTTCCTGGAAGTAATTAGAAGGTAAATTTGAGAACTTTGAGTGAGGCTAATCACCCTCCATAATGTGGCTGATTCATCCAATCAGGTGAAGGCCTGGAGAGGACAAAGACTGACCTCTGAATTGGAAAGAAGCCTGCAGCAAATGCTTTATGCTGGTGCCATGCTACGCGGGGGGAGAGGGGTATGTGGAGGGGCTGCAGACCATTTCCCTCCCTCTCAGTACTGTGACTCAGAAGCTTTGTAGAGTGGCCTTAAGATTCAGAGACTTTAACTGGGGTTTTATACATGGCTAAGAGGTGGAAGAAAGCCATTGTTCATAGCAGATAACTAGATAACAAAATGCAGGGTATAAACAGTATATAACATGCTGACTATAAACAGGATAGGTAAAATGCAGTATATAAGACAGAATGCTATTTGGGCTATGTATAGTAGCATATGGCTTTAATATTTCATCCCCTCCCTTATCTTCTCTCAGACCCACTCCATTCCAAACACAGCCAGCTTTGTGTCTTCCTTTTCGTAACCCATTAGTGCTGCCTGAGTTCTCTTAATTGTGGGGCCACCCACTGGAGAATGTTAGACCTACCAGAGGCCGAGCCCTTAGAGAGAACTAATTCTCCTCCTCCCAGCATCTATAAATCACAAACAGCCCTTCAGATAGGCGTGGGACAGCGTGTCACTGGAATTCTGCCCGGCTTGGGCTGGCCTGGATCTTCTGCATGCCGTGAGTTCACATGTGCAACGGCCCTGTTGGGCCCAGAAACACTGCTTTCTTATAGTCATTCCCTGTCTCGGCTCTCAGACTGTTTCCAAGAACATGATTTCGGAATGATACAGACCTTCAGTTTGGGGTGATGAAAACATTCTGTAGATGATGGTAATGGTGGCCACAAAAACTACTTAATGACACAGAACTGTATCCTAATTAGGACTGAGGGTACATTCCTTTCTTTTTTTCTTTCTTTTAGTTAGTTTGTTTGTTTTCCTAGACAAGATTTCTCTGCATGTAGCTCTGGCTGTCCTGGAACTCACTTTATAAACTAGGCTGGCCTGGAACTCAGAGAGATCTGCCTGCCTCAGCTTCCGTGCTGGGATTACAAGTGTGCCCCGCCGCCACCACCACCACCTGGCTAAGGGGGTACATTCTATCAGGCTACCTTGTCACAATTATGTATAGATTACAATCCAGGGAAAGAAAAAAACAAAGAAGGGAGGGAGGGATGGTAGGTGGAAAGGAAGAACAGATCATTGGAGGGATGGAGGGAAATGAAGTTAATTAAGTATACAGACAGGGGAACTTGTAGGAAAAGGACAGTACACAGTATCAAGACAAGGGTGTGTGTGTACACACTAGTGCTCTTGAGTGAGCAAACACTTGGCTTTTAAATCACTTTCCTCAAAGGACTGTGCTTTTCTTTTTCTTTTTTTCTTTTTTATTTTTTCAAGAAGGGTTTCTCTATGTAGCCTTGGCTGTCCTGGACTCACTTTGTAGACCAGGCTGGCCTCAAACTCACAGAGATCCACCTGCCTCTGCCTCCATGAGTACTGGGATTTCAGGTGTACGCCACCGTGCCTGGCAGGACTGTACTTTTCAACAAATAAGGATTAGGCGAAGTTTATAACTTCAGTAAATTTTCGAAGTCAAGTAAAGTCTATGGCTGGTTACCTGCTTTTCTTAAAGATATTCTTTTGCAAAGAAAACCGTCAAGCAGTTTCGAGGGGTCCACCCATCAGATTGAAGGATGAGAGAGGGTACTAATATAAAACCCAGGGTTACAAACACTCTGGTCCTACATATGCACAGGTCATTTGTGTTGTTAATACTCTCATCTGGGGCGTCTTAGGACAACACGTTCTATATCTGGAGAGAGCTCTGTCTTCATCAGCAATGCTGATTGCCCATCACGGGGAAAGACAAATGAGACCCTAAGGGCTTCCTTCTCTTCCACTATGGCTAATCTTTCAGCTAGACACACTTGGGAAGAGGTAGCATCAAGTGAATAATGACCTCCATCATATTGGCCTGTAGGGCATTTTCTTGATTCATGATGATTGTAGGAAAGCCCAGCACACTATGGGCAATACAGTCCTTAAACAGACGGGCCTGAGCCGTACCCAGAAGCTAGCTGAATGTGAGCCTGAGAGAAAGCAGAATTCTTCACAGTTCTGCTTTAAGCTCCAATCTTGAGTTCCTGCCTAGGTTTCTCTAACTGGTAATAAGCAGTAAGATGAAATACCCTGTCTTTTTATCCTACCTCAATTCTATATTTTGGCCTTGACCAAATTTTGTAGTCTGAGCCAATTTCTCCCTATAAAAAATGGTGACTATGTTAGGGTCTGAGAATCACTGAAGAAAGACCCCAGACTCAAGTAGTATACAAAAGCAAGGAGCGTTTATTCTGCAGAAATTTTCCAGCATTCCTTAGAATGGGACCACGAAATGAACTGCAGGCTCAATTTAAAGGCAATTAGGGGGATTTCCAGAGGGGTGAGGTAACCCTTCATTTGATTGCTTAGTGGGGACTCAGGAGGTAGGGGGGCACTTAGGATTAGCTGAACATTTAGGAACTTTCCAGAGCTGCTAAGCACTTTTCCTCAAGTTTGCTAAATCATATACTTAGCTCAAGCCCAGCTTAAACCTTTAAGATGATTGGCTGCCTGTGATCTGTGGTTTTTCCAGAAACTTTTTCTATATTCTGAAAAACAGAAACTCAGGCCTAGTTAGGCAAAGTTGAAAATGAAACCTCTCTTGGAGTCAGATTAGCCAAACAGATTGGGACCTTCTGAGGGTCTCTTGGGGGCTTTGGAGTTATTAGACCACTCATTCTTTAGGGACGATGATCCAATCATCAGCAGTGTGGAACCATAGGTCTTTTCAGCAGACTCCTTGGCATTTGGCCATCTCTTTTCTATCTTCCTCATCATATTGAGGCAAGACAGGGAGTTCAGGTGGCACCATGGTTACCAAGGTTTGGAAGAGATTTAATGCAGCCTCCCTCAGAAAACTCAGTCTCCAGGACTGAAGGTTCATTTCTCCCTTCAGAATCCCACCTAACTGCCTGTGGGATTAATAATTCCTCTGAACACCTTTCTCTTATCAAATCTAACAGAAACATCCTTAAGGCCATCAGAAAAACGTCTGGGTTGGGATTTATTCTTTCAGTGGTTGCTTTCTAGAGGGTAGCTCACCGTGACCACCCCTGTGCATTTGATTTCAAAGCAACCATTTACTCTTTTCTTTCTTAATGTACGTTGGTGTTTTGTCTGCTTGTATATCTGTTTGAGGGTGTCAGATTCCCCAAAATTGAAGTTACAGATAGTTGTGAGCTGCCATGTGGGTGCTGGGGATTGAACCTGGGTCCTCCAGAGGAACAGAGCTCTTAATAGTTGAGTCATCCCTCCAACCCAAGCATTTCCTCCTGAACAGAGGATTCTGTGCTCTGCCCATCAGCTTCCCTTTCAGCCTTTGCAATTCTGCACATTTCCCTCAACTCTGAAACTTGACTTGAAGCAGGTCCCACCCTCATTTCTGCTTCCTTCTTCTAACAATTGCAGACAGACATTCTACAACCCTAACTAAAACCCCTAATCTTAGCTACTCAACACATCTATGCAACTGAAACTTCCACTCCCCAAGCAGGAAGCCAAGCCAGCCACACAAACTGTGTCACCTGGCAGAGGAGCCAATGCTGGCGTACAACCAGCTTTGCTCAGCTTGCCAAGCCCTGGACCAAGAGGAGTGGCTTTATCTTTTCAGGAAAAAACAGCTTAGGGCACAAAGGGCCGAGCTTAGGGGCACAATATGAATATTTTGCCCCGTGACACCTCTCTTGGCCTTCTGGGCTACATCTAATTTGTTGCCATGCCCTAAAATTTTTATTTCCTTACGAATCTGCACATCTCTGTTCTCTGTACTTGCTGCTTAACATACAAATTCATAAAAAATATGCATGCAAATTGTCTATGGGACTTCTCAATGTCTACAGTCCCCAGCCTCACCTGTGGACATTATGAGTCAGTAGACTCAAGGAGGCTTTTCTGTACTTTTAGAAGTTGTGATAGAAAATCTGGTGTATAAGTAATCCAATTTAAAAATGGGGAACAGAGCTAAACAAAGAACTCTCTATAGAGAAATATCAAATGACAGAGGAACACTTAAAGAAATGCTCAATCTCATTAGCCATCAGGGAAATGCAAATCAAAACAACCCTGAGATTTCACCTTACACCCATCAGAATGGCCAAGATAAAAAACTCAAGAGACAACGCATGCTGGAGAAGTTGTGGAGAAAGAGGAACCCTCCTCCACTGCTGGTGGGAATGTAAACTTGTACAACCACTCTGGAAATCAATCTGGCACTTTCTCAGACTAGGAATAGCGCTTCCTCAAGATCCAGCCATACCACTCCTAGGCATATATCCAAAAGAGGCTCAAGTACACAATAAGGACATTTGCTCAACCATGTTTGTAGCAGCTTTATTTGTAATAGCCAGAAGCTGGAAACAGCCCAGATGCCCCTCAACTGAAGAATGAATGCAGAAATTGTGGTACATCTACACAATGGAGTATTACTCAGTAATGAAAAATAAGGAAATTATGAAATTTGCAGATAAATGGTGGGACCTGGAAAGGATCATCCTGAGTGAGCTGTCCCAGAAGCAGAAAGACACACACGGTATATACTCACTCATATAGACATATAACATAGGATAAACCTACTAAAATCTGTACATCTAAAGAAACTAATCAAGAGAAAGGACCCTGACTAAAATGCTCAATCCCCATCTCAAAAGGCAAAGAGGATGGACATCAGAAGAAGAAGAAAACAGGAAACAACCTAGGAACCTGCCACAGAGGGCCTCTGAAAGACTGCCCTGCAGACTATCAAAACAGACACTGAGACTTATGGCCAACTGTTGGGCAGAGTGCATGGAATCTTATGTAAGAAGTGGGAAATAGTAAGAGCTGGAGAGGACAGGAACCCCACAAGGAGAACAATAGAACCAGAAAATTTGAACACAGGGAACTTCCCAGAGACTCATACTCCAACCAAGGACTATTCATGGAGATAACCTAGAACCCCTGCACAGATGTAGCACATGACAGTTCAGTGTCCAAGTGGGTTCCATAGTAATGGGAAGAGGGACTGCCTCTGACATAATCTGATTGGCCTGCTCTTTGATCACCTCTTCCTGAGGGGGGAGCAGCCTTACCAGGCCACAGAAAATGACAATGCAGCCACTCATGATGTGATCTGATAGACTAAGATCAGAAGGAAAGAGAAGAGGACCTCCCATCAGTGGACTTGGGGAGGGGCATGTGTGAAGAAAGGGGAGGGAGAGTGGGATCGGAAAAGGAGGAGGGAGGGCTTATGGGGGGATACAAAGTGAATAAAGTGTAATTAATAAAAATAAAAAAATTTTTAAAAATAAAAAAAGAAATAAGAAAATTTATCATTTTAATTTTATTTTTAATTAACAAATAAAATTTAATGTATTTATGGTTATAAAAAAAAGAAAATCTGGTGTATAATTCTACTTTAAAAATGTACTCTCCAGCCCCTGGCCTCTTATCCACACCTTGCTATCGCTAATGTTTGACATTTTAACATGGTCAAACTTACTTAAAAGTATATATGTATATATAGATTTATTATATTATATTATCAACATCATCTCATGTATCCCGGCTGACCTAGACCTTCTATGTAGACAAGGATGATCTTGAACTTTGGATCTGCTTACAGCTACCTCCCAAGTACTGAGGTTACAGTTCACACCGTGCTTGGGATCTGACCCAGAGCTTCTAACCTGCAGGTAAAGCACTCCACCAACTGAGCAATATCCTCAAGAACAGTTTAGAATTAAAGGATAGCTAAGCCACATTCATTTCCCTCTCAGAAATCACCAATGTGACACAACTAAAGAAAAAGTTGTGCTCCAGCATTCCCCTTTAGAAATGGGAGTTTGTTCCCAAAGGCTCTCTCCACCACAAGGTCTGTCACCAGGACCATCACCATAGTCCATTCTTCCTTTTAGCCCCTACAGAGAGCTCAGAGCCCTTTGATGTCTAAGATCATCCTGGCTACAAATCCTTGCAAAACCAGTTTAGTCTGAAAAGCTGCCGTGGTTTCCCCATGCCCAGAGATAAAGACCCGTACTCCTAACAGGACCAGCAAGGAGCCATCTCAGAAGGGATGGCTCCTGCTCAGTTCTCAAGCCTGATGCCCAGCTTTTCTCCCTCCTATCCTGCAGGCTTAATCACTTAATGAAGTCCTCAAGGACATTAAAGTGCTTTGTGCTGCTTCTCTCTGTACCTCCCAACATGCTGTCTGTTTACGTAGAATGCTCTCTCAAGCTTCTCTGCGTGCCTTCCTGGTCCCCTGCCTTAACACCAGTTACTTTCCCCATAGCCCCCTCCTGGCCTGTGGATGAGCCTATTGGTGTGTACTCAGTTGTCATGTACACTTTATTTACATACCAACTGTTGGTATAATGTTCTTTTAAAATGTATACATCTTACCCTTGTTAATTCAAATGCTGATTTTCCTACCCCTAACTCTCTGGTTTCAATCCGGATATTGCATTGTGATACTCATTATAAGCATCCTGCCTCAACTCTTGTATAAACAGGACAAAATAAAGCAACTAGATACAATGTTGTGCAGTGGGAAGAGCCAGAGGACAGGAAAGAGGGGAGGAGCTAGAGAGCAGGAAAGGAGTGGGAGGAAGAGGGGCGAGAGAGTGAGGAGAGAGAGCTGGAGGAGAGATCTTGGAGGATGTGGATCATGAACCAGACCTAAGATTTCACAAAAAGCAAGTATAATGTGGGAAATCTAAATGTTAGGAAACTGAGGGCTTAGAGGTTTAGGAGGGAGTAAATATTGCCCAGCATTGTGTTTTAGGTTAACTAAAAACCCAGTCTCTGTGTGGTGATCTGGTTGTACAGCTGCTGAGGATTAACAGCAGCATTACCAAAAGATAAATCAATAGTAAATATTAATCGTCACCTACAACAACCAACATACCATCTTTTCAGACCCTTCAACACACTTAGCTCCTCGTTAGACTGTAAACTCCTTGAGGGCAGTACTGTGAGTCAGGCTTACACCACCATGTCCTTATGACTGAGGATGGGTACGTGGCTGATGCTAGACAGATATTTACTTAAAAATAAAGGTTGAGATAATCAGGGAAGTAAAATAGAGCAGCGAGCTCTGATATGAAAGAGTATTCAACATATTGAGACATTACTCAATGCTGGACAAACCAAATGTTCTCTGACTTCCTGAAGCTGATAATTTAACAAGGAAATTGGTGACTATAATCCAAACCCTAGAACTTCAGCAAAGGTCATAAAAGATATGTATAACAGGAAGAAGCAGTAGTTTAAGCATCAGAGAGAATGACCTGTGAGGGATAGTTTAAACTGTTCCATAGCCTTCTAATGCTTTTTGAAGATTTATCATTACTTACGTGTGTTTTTCAGTGTCTGTGACTGTATGTACATATGTATTTGTTTCAGTGTCTGTGTGTGTGTGCATGCGTGTGTGTGTGTGTGTGTGTGTGTGTGTGTGTGTGTGTGTAGAGGAGCACACAAGACAGAGCCAGGAATAGGCACTCATTACCTATTTCTCTGAGGCAGGGTCTCTTCCTGAACCTTTGGATCCCATCTCAGCCAGTCTGGGAGTCAGCAAGCTTCCACCGTCCTCCTTTCCCTGCCTTACTCTGGGGCTGGGGTTACAGGCATTTGTGGAATAACTTGTTATGCGGGTGTGGAGATCCAAACTTTGATCCTCATGATTATAGAGCAAGTACCCTTAACCACGTGTTACCTCTCCATAGACACTATTTACCAGTATTTATTTCTTAATTTTGTCTTTTATTATTTGCATTACTGTTATTTTGGGGAATTTCATATATAAGTATTGTGTGTTTTCATTATATCTGCCCTTCTTCAAACTCCTCCTGTGTCCCAACACCATCCATTTTTCAAATCAATATTTCATTCCAACTGGTACTCCCATATAGGCCTTCTACTTTCACTTGTGAAGGGCTGCCTGGCTTCCTTATTAGTTGGCATCTTGGAGTGAGTTATCTAACTTTCTCCATGTTTCGGATTCATAACTGTTATTCCTGCGAGGACTAAGAAAGCAATGCACTCAATTGTTTGGACTAGTCTTGACAGTAAGCACTCAAACGTGCAGTTTTTCATCCTGATCATTATCATCAAGCCTTGCTAATGACAGCAAGTCTCAGGGAGTTGATATTGTTTGTAGTGAGATTCCAGCTATCCTAAGGAATCTACTCAAAAGACCAGATAAAACACTAGCCTGCTAGCTTACCAAAATTCCCACTGCCCAAGCTTCCACACAGGCAAAGTTTGGAGTCCTCCAAATTCTCAGAAACCTCTCTCCCACACTGTCATCCTAAGTTACTGTGTTTTCTATTTCAGCTCTTTCCATTCTTTTAGTTATCAATTCCATTACTTTATCATGACTGTTGTCCACCTAATTCATTTAGCAAATAATGGTTTGACTGAATCCCAAATTATTCAATAATTGCATCAGCAATAATCTAGGATGGCTACACCTTCCTGATAATTAAACATAGCTGAACTTCATTTCAAATTTCAATGACTCTGGAAACAAATGGACATGCAGTCCTTCTGCCTCCTCTTTCTCTTGTTATTGCTTTTATAATAATTCTTCGGGGCAGTTAATAAAACAACCAAAGTCTTTCACAAGTAAAAATTGAATCACAACAGATAAGACTGTTTCTTCTACTTATTAAATAGATAGATATGAGTCAAAAAAATCCTCACTGAAAAGCAAATGGTACATATATACACCTGTATGTGCATTCACAACCACAACATACACTCACACACATACATATGCACACACACACACACACACACACACCTATACACATATATACACACAAAGTCACATGTGAACAAACACACTAGTTGCTTTCTGTGTCCCTGGGACCAGATACCTGACAGAGCGATTGAGGGAGGAAAAGTTTGGTGTGGTTCACAGTCTGAGGGATGTGTTATGGCACATGAGACCTGCTGGAGTGATCTTGACAATAATAGGACACCTTGGTGGCTGTGGAAGCAGAGTGCCCATGCAGGAACCAAAGGCAGATCTAAACTTCAAGGCCCACCCACAGTGACCCACTTCTGCTAGCTAGTCTCTGTGTCCAAGAGACTTTACAGCATCCCAAGGTGCGTGCCAGCTGAGGACCATGTGCTCAGGCACATGAGCACTTGGTAAGTGGATTAGAATTCCCCTGGAAGGCACACCAGCAGGCACCTCTCTGAGACATTTCCAGAGAGATTTAACTAAGGAGAAAAGACCCATGCTGAATTCAGGTAGCACCATGCCACAGGATGAAACTCTGCACCAAACAGAAAAGGAAAATAAAGATTGCCAACCTGATGCCATCTCCATTTTCCATGCTTCCTAACCCCCTCTACAGACCAAGCTGCTCCTGTCACTGTGCCTTCTCCACCAAGATGGAACAATGAGCCACATTAAATACTTTCTCCCTTAAGTTTTCCTTTTGTCTGGTATTTATCTGACACAGTGGGAGCCCCATAATTGATATAGTAACCATTAGCACAGAAGAGAAACTTCAAGAAAAAAAATGCCAGTGACTAACAGATCAAGTTGCTAGGAAAGAAAATAAAGACACAGCCAGGAGACAAAGCTGGAGATCATGTTAGGATGCATAAAGACAGGCTCTAAAAGCTGGGCACAGTGACACACACCTTTAATCCCAACACTCTGGGAGGCTGAGGCGGGTGGATATCTGTGAGTTCAAGGTTAGCCTGGTCTACCAAGGTTAGCCTGGTCTATGAAGAGAGTCCAGGACAGCCAAGGCTACAGAGGGAAACCCTGTCTCGAAAAACAAAAACAAAATAGAAAAAGAGGCTCTAAAGTATCAAATTCCTCTTTTCTTTTGCCTTGTTTCCTCCAAGTAGCACTTCCTCTTGTATTTTTCTTCTGCACCTTTTATGAATTAAATTTCTCTTTCTACCTTGTGCATAACAAAGCACATTGATGTTGTTCCGTGTGATGCTTGGAGATACTGTATACACTGTGCAATGGTTAAGTAAGGTTAAGCATATCTGCCTTAGTATGCTTATTATCCTTTGTGATAGAAATATTTCAAGAGCCTCTTTCCTAGAGATTTTGAAATGCACAGGACTTTATCATTATTTGAGGCCACCCTGTTATGAAACAGCACACCAGCATTCATTGTTATCTGTACTTAACTCCTGCCTGGTCCCCCCATCAGGTAAACACCATTCTGCTCTCAACTTCCATGAGAGTCTTTCTTTCTCTTTTTCTTTATTTCTTTCCTTCTTTCTTTTGTTTTATGTTGCTTTTTGGTTTTTGTTTTGTTTGTTTTTGTTTTTTGAGACAGGGTTTCTCTGTGTAGCCCTGAATATCCTAGAACTCACTCTGTAAACCAGGCTGGCCTCAAACTCAGAAATCCACCTGCCTCTGCTGAGAGCTGGGACTAAAGGCATGAGCCACCATACCCGGCTTTCTTCCTTCCTTTCTTCTTTCTTTCCTTCCTTCTTTCTTCCATTCTTTATCTTTACTTTCTTTCTTATCTATTCTGTGACTTTTCTATGAAGAGTGCATCCCTTTGGCCCTTCTGACAGGCAAGCAGAGACCTTTAGTAGAATAGAGGGGCTGAGGAAGTGAATTATGAAAGCACTTTCATTTTTTTCACCTTGGCATTTTGAAATCTATGTTTTCTAAGACTGGATAGCCATTGCCTTGATGCCAAAGGTCAAAGAGTTTCTTCAAATGCTGAGCCCCTGGGGCAGAATTCAACTTTCTTTGGGTCCTGCGAGCCAGCTGGACACAGATGGAAGGGTATGAGAAGGAGCAGAGTATCATGGGAGAACACTATTAGCACACCTATATCCTGGAAGTAGGAAAGATGGCCTCCTGCTCCATATCTTCCTCACATGTCTCAAGCCCTTTCTGTCTGTGCCAGAGGGAGTAATGAAGAGGTCTCATGATTTTTTGAGACTGGGATTCCAACCTTTCCCAGGACACTCATGTCCACATACTAAAAATAAACTAACTTTTGGCAGCAGTGTCTCTATCTATAACCATCTATATATTAAGCATACATCTATAGAGAAAGCATCTATATCTAATTTTCATATAAATATATGCATTTATCAGTAAGGAATAATCCAATCATTTTGTTTAAGTGTTGTTTATGGTTTAATTTATCTGATAATAGTCATTCTTTAAATTTCTGATGTATTGTTTGACTGTCCTTTTCAGCTCCTTTATACTTTGGCCTCACTTATTTTCATGCTGGAAACAAAAAGAGTTGTCTTTATGAAGGAACAGACACAGCATATGTTCCATCCCTGAGGCTGTGCCTTCACTGCACTACTAGACCTTAAACAGACTCCTTTCAAAACTTCAAAATCAGTTACCATGGTGATCTCAATTAAGACCTAACTGTAGTCAGAACAGAAACATCAAATGCTACATCTCAAAATACTTAAGTTACAGAGAAGATGTTCCAATCAAATATCCCTGAAAAAAAAAATCCATGGAAACCAGCCCAGTATGTTATTTTTGTCATGAGATCATTAGGACTCTTTTAAAGATTATTTACTATGACCAAGTAAAATAGATAAAAGGTGGCAGATCAGACTCAGAGCAGAAATAGGGTAAGGAAAAGGGAGAGGGGTGAGGAGCAAAAGTATCAAAAGAGTAATAGGGTATCCATTCCCAATCACAGATATCTCTCTCACACTCAGCTTGTCAGCCTCTGGTGCTGCCAAGCCAAAGACTTTGTCTCTCAGCTTGTGGAATTAGCAAAGTCTCCCCTGTCACCCCACTGCTCTTCTTGAGGATTGCTTTTAGAAGAGGTCTCTAACATCCAGGGCTCTACATATATGACAATGTTTATGCAACCCTTAAAAATAACTAAGTTAGGAATGAAGCTCAGTTGGTAGAGTTCTGGTCTAAGGTACAAGAAGTGCTGGGCTCAATCTCCAGCATGACACAAAAGAGGCATAGTGGTCCCCTGTCATCTCATCATTCAGGAGGTGGAGGCTGAAGGATCAGAAATTCAGGGTCATCTTTAGCTATATACTAAAGTTTGAACCCAGCCTAGGATACACAAGAGTCTGTCTCAAACAACAACAACAAAAAAAACCTCTCTGTTATGAGCTCAGACGCCCTTCAAAACAGAAAGAAGGAAGGTAGAGGCAGGTGGATCTCTGAGGGTTCAAAGCCTGCCTGGTCTACAGAGTGAGTTCCATGACAGCTAGGGCTACACAGAGAAACCCTTCTTGAAAAGAGGAGGAGGAAGAGGAGCAGGAAAGGCACAAATACATTTCTTTCTGTCTGTTTTGTGATTCTTTTTCTGCAAAGATGTGACACAAATGCCTACTCACTTTAGAAAGGTCACAGTACAATAAGAGAGAAAGGAAACAATGCCACCAAAGTCCAACTTGGAATCAACCAGCATACTGGGGTTACTCCCAGGAGTATGGATGAAAGGTGGCTGTTGGGAGCAGAGACAACGCTGAGAAGCTTCATGGCTGAGAGGCCCATAGAATGATGATAGCTCCAGGAAGCTGCAGCACCTCCCCCCATACTCTCTACCCTCTTCCCACTCGTGAATCTTGTTGGCTTCAGTTTTCCCAGAACTTATGAGGTTTATTTACTTCTTGAGTCTCCTAAGTCTGTCTCCTTCCTCTTTCCTGAAAGGAGAGCCAGGGGAAATTGTCCCATCTGAAAACGAGGTAACCAGATTTTTATCAGCCGCTGTCTTCTGTGTCTTCAGTGATTGGACAGTTACAGGCAGTTGTTGAAACAGTACTGAAAAACAATAAGCAGCTCCACCAGTTCAACACTTCGTTACTATAAGTAAATTCTTCATTTTTTCATCACTTTCATGAATCTCATATTTCTATTTGGGGTTTTGCTAAGTTAATAAAACTTCATTTCAAAATCCACAAAGCAGTATAACAAAACTTAGGTTGACCACTAAGATTCAGCATTCTAGCATACAAATAGAGGCTAAGTAATGTGTCTCTACTACATGTGCTACATGCCACAGACGGTGCCCTCATCAGCGTGCTGGTTTTCTCTTGATGTTAGTATACCCCCAAGCGGAACACCATTGCTGGTAGCCGTAATTTTCTTTCAGAGAAGTCAGGAAGGCATCTGTTTCAAATTCAGTCTGACCTTGCCCAGAAGGGGAACCAAAAGAGGAACAGACAACCTTGGTGCAGTGGAGGTGGCCAGTGAGCACAAGCACTGTCATAAACACCCCCGACACCACTCCCTCAATGTCCTGAGGCTCAGCCTCTGCTCCTGACCTGGTCATTTCACAGCGAGCAGTTGACGTCCTTCACAGACAGGACACCTGCCATTTCACTGCCACCAACAATATCTTCCTTAAATGCCAAGAGCGGGAGTACTGTCAGTGCCTCAAGAGACAGTGAGGGCACGCACAGCTGGAAGTCCAGCTGGGGTTGGCCACAATATTCCTCAAGAACCCAAATGTCTTGACATTTGTATAGTTCTCTCTGCCTTAATTTTTCTCTGCCTCTGTTTCTTTAAAAGGAGAAGTGATAATAGTACTTTATAAGAATACTGTGGGGAGTAAAAGAAACAATAAAATATTTGGCACAGTCTTGTATCTAGTGTGATCCCAGCATTCGGGAGGTGGAGGCAGAAGGATCAGCAGTTCAAGGTCTTCAGCTATAAACCAAGTTTGGAGCCAGCCTAGGATCCAACGAAACTCTGTCGATGTAAGTGGATGGTACCTTGCATGAAGAAGCTGCTTTAATGAGTAGCTGAGCCAGGGATCTCAGCAGAGTGCCTGCCCCTAAGTCTTTACTGACAACATTCCCTCCAGCCAGCCTGAGCCACTGCAGGGTAGACACCACACAGAATCTGACTAGCACAGAATCAAGATCCAGGGAATATCCTTCTCCTTCCCCTCTGTCATTAAGGGACAAACCCAGGCACAGACATACTGACCTCTTTAATGCAGTGTCCAACTTAGAAAAGAGAGGTATGACTCAGCTCTACCCCACCCTTCCTTTCTCAAGCCTACACACAAGATAAAATGTAAAATCCAAGACACATTTTTTTAAACTAACTTCACGCCATTGGCCTCATCTTCCTTTCTCATTGTCAGTTAGTTCCCTTCCGTGTTAAAGCTGTCAGGATGGATGTGTCATCTGCCTCATGTCAAGCACACGGTTTCATTATTCACACACAGCCAGACACACAGGGCGCACAGTACAGTTGGTTGTACAGAGTCCACACTGGCTGGAAGCTGTTACCCAGTTTCAGTTTCTAGTTTCAGTTCTGAAGAAAATCATCACTTGCTGTATCTTGAGACATACTGTCTTCAGTTCTTTCTCCTTGAAAACTCTTACTTGTGCACACCATGAAAGACACCTGACTTTGTCCTCAGTTCTTTGGAGTTACCCTTCCAATCATAAGAAAATCCCTTTGGCCTTAGTTTGGATTACAAACCAAACTTTAGCTATGTTCACAGAAAAATCATAATAGCTCAGTCTTTCCAGGAGGGAACAATCCGTGACTTCCTCAGTGATTTCGTATCTTTCTTCCTTTTCCACTACTGTCTTCTCAGAAGGTCATAAAACCTGTCTGAAGCCTAACAAATTGCCTGGTACCCCAAGCAACCACAAACATGTCTTCTGCCACATTTAAAAGCATGGAGTAGTCAGTTACTAAAGTGCTTATTGCAGAACATGAGTTCAATCACATGTATTAGAAAGCAGCCATGGAACAGCTGGGCAGCGGTGGCGCACACCTTTAAACCCAGCACTCTCGAAGCAGAAGTAGACGGATCTCTGTGAGTTTGAGGCCAGCCTGGTCTACAAAGTGAGTCCAGGAAAGCCAAGGCTACACAGAGAAACTCTGGGTGTGTGTGTGTGTGTGTGTGTGTGTGTGTGTGTGTGTGTGTGTGTGAGAGAGAGAGAGAGAGAGAGAGAGAGAGAGAGAGAGAGAG
>NW_026596034.1:456032-474497 GCF_907164565.1 Psammomys obesus
GTGTGTGAGAGAGAGAGAGAGAGAGAGAGAGAGAGAGAGAGAGAGAGTCGGGATGCTACAAGGTGTGTGGCTTCTTAGAAAACACATAAAAGTTTGGTGTGTGACTTTCATACGTATGAACAAGTCTACCTGTACACACATGTACCCACACAGCACACATTCACAAACACACATGCATATGTGAATGCACACACGTGTGCACACACATAGCATGGTCCTTCTGTCAGAACATCTTAGTACCTGAAACACTGTTGCTTCCTTATACACACATCCATTTTTACTGTATGTCTTTACTCTGTGAGAGTAAGAAACATGTAGTAGGACACCATTATGTTGTGGGTGGTTTAAGCTCCCTCAATAACAACTCATGAGACTTATCACATATTTTACAAATACCTAGGCCATATAGCAGGCTCTCCTCTGACTATCTCATAACTTAAAATAATTCATTATGCTAATCTACATTCTTCCACATGGCTGGTTATCTGACCTCAAGCACCACGTATCCACCTTCCTCACATCTTGCCCGCTGAATCTCCCAGAATCCCTTCTGCATGCCAGATGTCCCACCTATTTCCTGCCTCAGCCATAAGCCATAGGTTTGTTTTGTTTTGTTTTTTAATTGACAGGTGTTGCATCCATACACTACACAAGAGATCCCTTCTACAGAACCACTGTATTCTTTCTACACTCAGCTCTTGTACTGGCTGCTATAATTTGAGTCTGAAGTAACTCACAAAGGTTCATGTGATAATCACTTGGTCACCAGCCTATGGTGCTAACAGGTGGTAGAGCCCTTAGGAGGTAGGACTTAGCGGGAGGAAGTTAGTCCACTGTGACTATGCCTTTGGAGGGCTGAAGGGATCCCAGGTCCTTCTGGCTCCTCTTTGCTTCCAGCAGTCTTGAAGTGAGAGGCTTGGCTCTACATGCGTCAAGCTGTGGAGCTCTCCCTTGCCACAAGAAACACAGCTGCAAAGACAGAAAGCATACCATCAAAGCCCACACAAAAAGAAACTTCTTTTGTTCTCATCCTCACCATCGCTTCTCCTGGTGTATGAATATCTTTAACCTGGATCGTGCTCACGAGGCTATTAGATGTGCCTTTCAACTGGGCAAGGGGTGAGAATACTCGAGGGCTATGGAAGCAACATTTGGCCCTGGTATTAGTTAAGGATAGGCCATATCATGTCATTCTGTCTCAGATTTGATCTATAACTGTATATAAAGTCATGCCCATTAGGTCCAAAGCTCCCACCACAACCACCACCACCAAACGGCAGTGCTTGTGACATTGTCCTAAACAGAAGGGCTTTTGCTGGGTAAACAGAAGGATGATTATCAGGCAAACAAACCGAAAAGTGGGTTTCTATTTACCAGAAAAGCAGATCACTTACCAGTATATCTAGCCTCTTGTTTACCAGGAAACACCCCTAAGCCTCCAGGAATCTCCCTTAACCCTCTCCAAAAGTCACCTACCTTGGGTAAAGGCACCTAGATCACGGTCAATATGGACAGCCTGTGTTGGCTCTGCTACCACCCTGGTAACTGTCATATACAATCTGCTTGCTAAACTGGGCAGTGATAGTGCATGCCTTTAATCCCAACAATCAGGAGGCAGAGGCAGGCAAATCTCTGTGAGTTTGAGGCCAGCCTGGTCTACAGAGTGAGTTCCAGGGCTACACAGAGAATCTTTGTCTCAAAAAACAAAACAAAACAAAGAGACAAAAATCTACTTGCTTGCTTTTCTGTCGTTTTGCTATTCTCTCTGCCTCCTAAGTCCCTCCCCTCTAAGAGATTTAATAAAACCTTCTTTCTACCCAGGGATCAGTTTGCTTGGGTAGTTTCTCTGAACCATCACTTAAATGTCAGTTAGGTAAAGATCACTACCTCCATGCTCTTGGATTTGCACATATAGGTCCAACTGTATTATAAGGAAAAAAAGAGGGGGTATTATATTGTTTGGGTCAGGAGAAAAATGAGATATACCAGCACCTAGGAAACTTGTAAGGTTTGGAGTGAGGAGTTAAGTTGATGGTCCACCCTTCCTGTCATTCCTCTTTGTCCATTTCCATCGGGATAAAGAGACGTAAACTAACTCAAGAGTCTGTTCTAACTAACATAAACTAGCTCAAGAGCCACACTCTGTGGCTGCAAACATCAGACACCTGGACAGTGTGCACATCTCCCACATGGACACTTTTCCTCCTGGCTCAAGCATTTCCTTGTTCCTCTGCCTTTCCACCTTTATCTTCAGAGGTCTGATTTCCAAGTCATATTTCCTAACATACCCAACACTTGCCACATCACCAGAATCATGTATTTTTTCTCCTTTGAAACCCCATCACACTCTATTTCTCTTGAAAGTAGCAGTCACATAGCATACAGTATATGTTTATGGCACATGCATAAACATATGCTATATTTGTAGCTATGCAGCAAACGTGTATGTATGCTTGATGCCTATACATTACATGTAATATTGTGATAGAAACTTTTGATAGGTCTCTACTGCACATTGAGTTTTTTTCATATCGGGCTAAAGTGTAGAGCATTAGTAGAGAATTTTCCAGCATGCATGAGGCCCTAGGTTCCATCTCCAGCACTGTAGAAGAAAAAAAGATACATATGCCTTTTTTTTCTTTATAGGGTAAATTTGTTATTATTGTCCAATTTTAGATTCAAAGAAACAAAAATCTAAGTTTAAACTAATACCCTCAAAATCATAGTCATGATTCAAATGTCCATTCTAAATTATGGCGCTATGGTTTCTACTTACATCAGTTGTTTCTAACCTCTCTGATGAATGGAATTTAAAGTCACAGACTGTGCCGTCTATTTATTCCTGTTATGTTCAATTACCAACAGATATTTCTTGAAATTTTACCTGGATTTATCTCTCCATGTGTTTTGCAATGGCACACTAAACCTGCCCACCTAGAATGCATGTGCTCTCCTGAATGCTGGGTAGGTGCTCTTCCAACATGAGTTACCGTCCCTTTGAAACAGAATCATAGTGTTGGAAATGAGAGAGAGAGAGAGAGAGATGCAGTGATTTGAATGAGAATGTTCTCCATGGGCTCAGGTATTTTAATACTTCGTCCCCAGTTGGTGCTGCTGTTTGCTGAAGGTTAGAAAATGTGATGTTGCTGGGAGTTATCAAAGTAATAGGTTTTGAGAGTTCATAGTTTCAGCTACATCCAGTTTGCCCTCTTTTCTGCATGTACAGGTTTTCAGGTGTGAGTTTAAACTTATGGTAGAAACAGAAGGTGCTTTTATGTTAAAATAATAATAATAATAATAATAATAATAATAATAATAATAATAATAATGGCTGTGCAGAATTGAAGAGCTAGCTCAGTGGTACTGTCTATTCTTCAAGAGGACCTGGGCTCAATTCCCAGTACCTACATGGCAGTTTACAGCTGTCTATAACTCCAGCTTCAGGGCTCCTGACACCCTCACACAGACATACATGAATAGAAAACATGAAATGGACAGAAAATAAATTGTGTGTGTGTGTGTGTGTGTGTGTGTGTGTGTGTGTGTGTGTGTGTGTGTATTGGCAGAAACTCTCCTTTCAGTCTGCCATTCCTAAGAACTATTTTAAGAGCTTAAAGCGTTGTACTGCCTTACCTCAACTGAGGAGCTTTGTCAGTCAGTGGCTGCTAGGGTAGAGAATCAGTTTCTTCAGGGACATTTCCCCTGGTAAGCTGTCCATGCTCCAGAAAGTGGTCCTATGCTCATGCATGCATAAGCAACGCTAATCAGACTCAGTGAGTTCAAAAAGAAACCATGAGATTGGGAACAAAATGGAGTGGTCTGAGAGGAGTTGGAGGCCAGAGTGTAGAACAGATATAATCAAAATATATTGTATAGAGGTATGAAATTCCCAAGAGAAAATAACATATATATTTAAACACACACACACACTGCAGTATCCAGTAATAACAGGGGCATGTTGCAAAATTTTCCACATGTCCAAATCCTTACACATTACTGTGGCACACATTTTACTTACAAAACATAATGTGGTAGAAATTTTATTTTGCTCCTCCCAGAAACACATTAAAAGTTTCTAAAATCTGCACTTTAATGAAAGAGATTAAAGCAGTTACACTAAATGTTAGGTTGTTGTTCAAGTTCACTTATCAGGTTGGAGTCAGTTCTCACAGGCAATCACTCTTTGTCAAGACCTACGGCAGACCAGTACACTTTAACTACTCTACAAGAAGCAGCATCTGGATTTCATTGCACACTCAGCTAAAAAGGTTGTAAGTTCCAGGGGAGCAGGGTGGGTGTCTGTCCCCTTACCTAGGCAAAACCAGCTTCTAGGTAAAGTAATAGATAAATGAATGAGTGAATGAATGGGTGAGTGAGTGAATGAATGGATGGGTAAATGAATGAATGAAGTGAGTGAGGATATATAGGTGAATGAATAAATGAAGTAAGTAGTAAGTGGACAGATGAATAGATGTATAGGTGAATGAATGGGCAGCAATGTGGAGAGTGAATGAATGTGTCAAAGAATAACTGGAAGTATGAATGAGTGAATAAGTAGATAGTGGAGTGAATGGATAGATGATGGATGGAGGAATGGGTGGGAGGGTGGGTGGATGAACAAGCAAACAAATATGTTTCCTCAGATCCTGGGGTAAGAATGTTTGGTTTTCCTTCCTGCCTGTTCTTTCCTCCTATTGACGTGTTCTTCTACTATTTGCAGAAAGCAATGAACAGTTAAGCTGGCAGGTTCTGGTGTACCTAACTCCTAGCAAACAATATTGTCATGTGTAGCTAGTACACTAGTATTCTCAGATGGAAGCCATTGTAACTGATGAGATGGATCAGAGACTTCCTGGAAGGACAAGGGGACAAAACCCACTGTTTTTGTGAATAGAGCAATATTAACTTTGCTTTTTAGTTTGTCAGCTTTCTGTACAGATGTTCATGAGGAGAAGCTTCATGATTTTAAAGTTGCGATTTGTGTCACACCCCTCCCCCCCAGGATATAGCACACTTCCCATAACTCAGCTCCTGCTGACATGGCATTTGTGCTGTAGCTGACTGCTGCCACAGTGAAAAGCGTAGGTATAATTCTTATTCTTGGCATAATTGTATAAGATAAATTCTTAGGAGCAAGATTCTTTCCTTTTTAGATATTGTGTAAGTATTGCCCTATTCACCATTCCCCCAATTCAGAGACACCAGGAAGTATTTAGTTGGTTGAGTGACCACACCTCTCCATGATGTCATTATCAAAGGTCTTTTCCAGACAACCTGCAGTGTCATGCCACTTACCCTGAGTCACATTCACCTGACAGGAATGATCCTCCAATGCCATGTCACCAGAGAGGTCATCTCACACTGTCATCAATGTCCTTCTTCTGTTATTACATGGGGCCTTGGGATACTTTTTTCTGCTCTACTGTTTTTGACTCAACTTTCCAGATTTTTCTTAGTTTTCTCCCAGTCAAAGAGAATAAAGGCTTTTTTTTACTGGCAACCCACTAGTGTTTTACTAGCAGCCCACTGGCAAATGTGTTTAGGTGCCTTAGATAAAAATCCTAAAGGAGATTATGTATTTAAAAAGAGTCCAGTGTCTCCATCTACACTTGAACCAGGTTGGGCCTCCTTATAGAATCCTATCAGACTTCTTCATTATCTTAAGGTTCAAATTTTTTTGCCGCTCAGAAGCAAAGGAATACAACATGAAGTCTTTGGACTTATAAGCACTGAAGCAAAGTAAGGATTGCCTGCAGTATATATTTTTCTGACAAAAGAGGAGTCACTGGATAAATTATCAGTAACCTGGATCCCGTCTTACTGATGATGCATGACATTTGAAGCTATTGGCAATTTGATTTGGGAATCCAGAACATAGAGGTACAAAGGGATTCAAATGACCCAGTCTATTCCTCCCAGCAATTCACAGGGGTCTCGTGGGCTTTTGGTAACAAAAGAAAGCATTTCTGTTCCTGCTAGAATTATCCTTTTAACTTGCTGTTGAATTAAAGCTTGAGATAAATATCATACAAAATATATTTCAGCATATGTGTTTTTGTTAGGTCTCAAACCCAGGACAAAAGGTTCACTGAGGTGCCTGCTTCACTCTGAACTCTCCCAGATGTCTCTTCCTCTGGCTATGCTCTCCCTTTTATTTAAATAAACTTTCTCCTCTACTGTACCTAAGAGCAGTCATGTCCTTCCTTTTTTATTTCTTTTCTTCATTCAGCTTTCTGCAGAAGGAAGCTCTGCCCCCTGTTGAGTCTGGTTGGCAGCTGCAGAGAACAACTCATGCAGACTTGAAGAATGAAAGGAAAATCATTTGCATTGTCCCCTGATGCCCTTTCCAGTTGCAGCAAGTTGCTGGGGAGGCTGCCTGGCATTTTCATTCATTATCATGAATCTTTTCCAGGGTATTATTTACACAGACATACGGAAGTGAAACATAAATGAATGTGCCACTCTTCCCCAGAAGCCATTGTCCAGAACTGTGGTCATGATCATTAATTTAAACTTTGTAGAATAAACACCTGAAACCTCCTTGGAAAATGTATGCAAAGCTGTGTTCCCTCAAAACAACACAGGAATGCGCACAGGAATGAAGCATGGCTCTCTGTCTCCCTTAAAATGAACAGGCTGTTATTTCAAAGGCTGTCAAAAAGACGAATGTTATCTCTAAGCAGCAATATTTTGTATGATATTTTGGGGCATTGCTTTCTCCTAGACATTTCTACCATGCACTAATGTAAACGTATTTTTTAAATCTGAGAAACAAAACTAGCCTTAGCAAGAGCATGGTGTCTACCAAGAGTTAGAAACTGTAATGAAAATGCTGTGAGTCACTTTCTGAAGCTTGGCTCAGAAGACAGAGATACATGAGGCTACAGGGGATTAGATGCTGAGGGCCTCTTTCTGGAAAAGACAGCATGCAAATCTTTCTGGAAAGTAATTTGTCAGTGGGTCTCAGGAACACTGAAAAGGCGCACTCTAAAGGTCCTTTTGTTTTTGGCTTTTTGCAGAGTATACAAAGAAAAGTATTTATGTAAGATTTTCATTTTAACATTTTCATCTTACTTTTGTCTATGATGTTGCAAAGCTTGCAAGTAATTATGACAGAGGAAGTAAATAAAAGAAAGTATTACGGTGTACCCGAAGAGAAAAAACTCACAAGAGGCCTGAATAAGTAGAATATGACCTTTATGTCCCAAGCAGCAGATTGGTGGGAAGGGAAGCTCCAGTTGGTTAGAATTTTTAAGGGGAGAAAAAGAAGCCTGAAATTGTGATGCATACAGAAATCCAGCTCTGGAAATCTGGGAAAAGCAAAGGTTGTTTACAAAAGTGGAGAGATGACAGCTAAATGGTCTGTTAGTTAACCTTCAGCTCAGGGTCACATTGTATAGGGATTCAGTTTCACCCAAGATAGTTTTGTAACTTAAAGTATTGTTAGGATGGGCTGGAGAGATGACTCAGAGGTTAAGATCACTGACTACTCTTCCAGAGGTCCTGAGTTCAATTCCCAGCAACCACATGGTGGCTCCCAACCATCTATAATATGATCTGAGGCCCCCTTCTGGCAAGCATGTGCACATACAGATAGAGCACTCACATGCATAAAATAAATAATCTTTTTACTGTAGTCTTTGGGAATATGTCCATGAGATGGCATAACTACAGTTCAGTAGCCCACCACAAAGCTACACCAACATCATATGATTAAACAGGCTATGTGAAATATTAATTGTTTTGTCTTTTGGACAGGGTACTGTAGCCTAGGCTAACTTTGAGTTTGTTAGCAGTCCTCTGCCTCAGACTCTTTTCATTTCTGTTTGAAGAGAAAAACATCACACACACACACACACACACACACACACACACACACACATCTTTAAAGTCTTTCCTTTTGGCTTATCTGTACTTTCAAACTTTGTAGAATTAACACAATTTGCCTGTGTGATTTAAAATTAAATTTTAACATAAATGAAACTGCTAACTAGAGGGCTAGAGAGATGGTTCAGAGGTTAAGAACACTGGCTGCTCTTCCAGAAGTCCTGATTTCAATTCTCAGCAAGCACATGGTGGCTCACAACCATCTATAATGAGATCTGGTGCCTTCTTCTGTCATATAGGCATGCATGCAAATAGAACACTCATATGTATATATAAAAAGAAAAAATACCAATGAGAGATACTTTATAAAACAGTTTGTATGAGATGCACATGAACACACACACACATAGTTCTTATAATGCTGGAGATTGATTGTTCCAGGTAGCAGTAAGTGCTATATACAATCTGGAACACCCTTCAAGTGGTTCCAACACAGCCTTAAGCAAAATACTCACATAGCTGGGCCTGGTGGTACATACACTCAGAAGGTAGAGGCAGGCAAATCTCTTAAGTTCAAGACCAGTCTGGTATGCAGTGTGAGTTCCAGGCAAGGCTATTAAAGGCAGAAACTCTATCTAGAAAAAAAAAGTAAAACAAAAAAAAATTATTATTATTTTTTTTTTAGAAAACCTGCGTAATGTTAATTTAAATTTTTTTAAATGCAGTTTTTAGGAGAGCACAGCCCCGTCTGACGCAGCTATCTGAATCTAGAACTCTCTGGTCTATTGGAACATTTGAAAAAGATTTTCTCATTTCCTTCAGTATGTTTTTTTTCTTTCCTTTTTCTCTTTTTCTTTCAAGACAGGGTCTCTCTGTGTAGCCGTGGCTGTCCTGTAACTCACTCTGTAGACCAGGCTGGCCTCTAACTCACATAGATCCAAGTCCTCTGCCTCCCAAGTGCTGGGATTAAAGGTATGTACCACCCATGCCTGCCTCAGTATGCTTCTTTTTTGAGACTTCATGAGAGAATCCACGGGTCACACAGTCTGTGGAGATGCTTCAGGCAGTGGGTGTTTATTTCTAGGCTATGTATGTGGCTTCCCCTTCAGTATTTTCTAGATTGAATGGGGGAAAAAAAGGCTCAGTAAAGAAACCAAAATAGCCACTCTGTGGGTGAAAAAGGAAAAGTTTGTTTCAAACTGCCAAGGCTGTCTCCTGGGAGGGCAGAGAGCAGTCTACAGGGGGAGAAAATTTGGATTATATGAGAAAGGGTAATTTGGAGGAAGGCAGCCTGTGAACTAATATAGGGGCATATGAGTAGAGACTGGGGAGCCTAGGGGCTAGAGGACTCTGACATGCCAACAGGAGCACAGTCATATATAACAGAGAACTACAAGTTCTTTTTGCCATAGATAACGTAGAAACTTCCTTCAAGCTCCTGAGGGAATGCTGGCTTTTGTGCCCAATGTTGAGAAAGGGGGTTTCTTGAGGAACACGGCATAGATGAATGAGGTTTGGCTCTATATAAGGGGAGAAAGAGGAAAATATGTTTTAAAAGTTTGATTCAGAGATAGAATGTCACTCTGACTGAGTCACTCGTATTAAAAGTGAACTGTAATTTTCATTGAATCGTGTGATTTGACACATTCCCTTTTTATGGAAGATTATGTTTCGCAGCCTGTAAGGAAATCACAAGTGACAAGAAAAGTAACATCCTCAACAACCCAATTTTATGATGAGAATGTCTACTTAGGTCCATATTTTACAGAAGCAAAAGACATCTTCAAGGCAGGACTCCTCAAAAGGAAACTCAGTGGGAAGGGTTAGAGCCAGTGCTGCAGACCTTGGGACAAACAAGGGAGCCCTCTTTTGGCTGTTTCTTTGGCTTTGGCTTTTCAGTAACCCCAAGAAAAGCTTCCAACAGCCTACTTCTACTCCCAGCCTTGGTAAGTTTCTCCTGTAAATGGTGACTGAGTCTCTCTTCCTTTTATACCTAAAGTTTCTTCAAAGACTTGAGAACCTCCATTCAAAAACCAGGCTATGATTTGTAAGCTTGTTTGAAAACTCTGAAAAGCTAGAAATGAAGAACTTTGTTTCTTTATTCTATAAATCAGGTAGCTGGTAAAATTTACCAGAGGCATCATTTTGTGATGGTATTGTTGACTGAAAATTCTTTTTAAAATTTTTTGGTTTTTTGTTTGTATTTAGTTTTGGTTTGATGGAATCCGCATGCCTCTGCTCTCTGGGATTAAATGGGAGTGCCATCACACCTGGTTTAGTTGTTTATTGTTTGGGGGGGTGTTTTTAGTTAGCTTGTTTGCTTTAAAATATATTTTCTTAGCAGGGTGGTGATGGTGCACCATCCCAGCACAACGGAAGGCAGAGGCAAGTGGATCTCTGTGAGGTCCAAGGCCAGTCTATCTACAGAGTTCCAGGACTGCCAAGGACACACAAGAAATCCCATCTCAAAATACACAAGCAACAAAACAAACAAACAAACAAAACCTTTTTTAGCCAAACATACTACAAAAATGTTTCAAAGAGTTGAGGTTCAAGAAGAACACAGGATTTCTGTACTGAGAATATTCTCAGTATGTTTTTTTTTTTTTAACATAGCCAACTTATCTAATTCCAGAGATAAAACTAAACTGTCTAACTTCCCCCGGCAGATTTGTGTAGGATGTAGATGCCTACATAAAACTTGGCATCTGTGAATGAAAATATTTTATTATTTAATTATTTCATAAAGATCAATAAAAATATTACTTCTTTTTAAAAAGTTAGTTTGGGGGGCATAAGGTATTTTTTTCCTTTCCCCTGAAACAAGATGTCACCATATTTCCAACTTTCCTGGCTGGCATTGACTCAAGAGATCTCCTGTCCCCACCCCACCCCCAAAATGCATATGACCAACGGTACATGTCTCTAGACCTGCTGGTGGCTTCTTTTCATCTTCTTCCTTTTCTTTTCATAGGTATAGATAGTTTAGATAATTGAGACCCTGATTGTCAAAAAGTCAATCCACTGCATATTAGAAGAAAATGAAACAAATACATTGTATTTATGTAATACCAAAGTGCAATGAAGAAGAGGCAGGACTTTTAAGACAATTTAATACAGGTTGTGTAGTTGTATGCAGGCTGTAAACATCCTTCCTTACATTAACTGTGATTTCCCTTGGGGAATTGTGATGACCCAGGCTGCCTCCATGGCTTTAAGATGGCTTAAAACCATCTTATAGTGAACACAAACTAGGCTCATTCCTGTTTATGATTAACCCTCTGTTTCTCAAGGATTAGGCTATGCCCAACCTGTAACGTTAACTATAAATGGTTCTGTACTGCCGGTTCCAGGAAATGGCAACCATGTCCTTGTTTCAAAGACTTATTATAACCATCTTGCAACTTATCTTTGTTTCAAAAGCTCGTTATGGCTACAGTTCTGCCCAGTTCATGAACCCCAAAAGACCAGGAATAAACAGACTCCACTGTAAATACATGAGGTTCTTTTTATTGTAAATTACAAGCTGCAGCTTGGGCCCACACCCCCCACCACCGAAGCAGTGGGAGCCAAGCACCCCGTGCCCAGGTTAGTTGGGTGATTTAAAGATTCTGGTCCATCCCAGCATGTCCAAGGCAGGGCCAATTCCTGCCTGGCAAGCATCTATTGGTCAAAATGCTTTTTAATTGATTGGCTAGAGGAAGGTCCCCAGACCATAATGACCTGGTGTTCCTCTCTAGGGGGGGTGGGCCAGTTTCCTAGCAACTGTATTTCTAGTGGGTGAGGAAAGAATGCAGTAAGGTGGTCCTTCCCCCAGGGCATTCCTGGACTTCTCCACCCACCTAGTTCAGGCTTTAATTAATAAATAGCTGCTAATTTTTAATCTTTTGGTCTCTCACTACCTGTTGTTATAACTATCTTGTTACACAGACTTGCAGTCATGTCTATTTCAGAAGGTCATTATGACTAACTTGCTATGGTTGTCTGCTCCTGTAATCCCCCACCTATTTTGCCTGCCAAATCCCTGATTTAGAAACTCCGTACTCTTGAGCTATAAGAAAACTTGCCTTCCTCACATCCAATGCTGATATCTTGAACCTCATCTTTAGGAGGAGAATCCTGTGTACATGAATAAAAAAAAGGTTGCTTTAATTAATTTGGTCATGATGATTTGGGTCAGTGGTCTTTCTCCTCAAATCTTTGGAATAACAATTGTTCTCCACACTGACTCCAATCCTCTGCCACCATCCTCACCAGAATGGTGATTCAGCTATGATCAATCAATAGATGGATCTTAACATCTAGACCACAATGATGGGTCAAGGCCATAAGGGTATGTAAATAGGACATACTTGTTGTTGGTTTTTAGTGTGAGAAATAGGGTATGGTAAAGGGAGAGTCTCAGGCTGGTGATGCTATTTTGGGGAGATTCTGGAAACAAGGGAGACAGAGACCAGTTAGAGGAAGTGTGTCCTTAGGCTGTATGTCACAGGTCTTTGGGGACATAATATCCTTGGCCATGTCCTCCTATCTAGCTTCTTGTACCTCCTGGTTAGCCATAGAGTGAACAGCAATCCTATGCCACAGGCTTCTTCTGCCATGATGTATCCAGTTACATGGAGCCAAGCAACTGTGGACTGAAATCTCAAGCCAAAATAAATAATTTCTCTTCTAAGTTGTTTGTGTCTGGCATTTTGTCATAGTAAAGCAAAAGTAACCAGTAATGCATCAAGTGACCCTGGTTAAGTCTCTCTGCTTTTCTGGGTCTTAATTTCTTGCATATAAATGAAGAAGTCAGTGCCCTAGTTTCCTTTCTGTTGCTGTAATAAACACAATGGTTTATTTCATCTTATGCTTCTAGAGAACTGTCTGCCAACGTGGGAAGTCAAGGCAGAACTCATACTGGAACTCAAGCCCAAACCATAGAGGGTAGCTGCTCTGGCTTGCTCTCTGTTTATACTCAGACAGTTTTCTAGTTTTCTAATACAGCCCAGACCAGCCTGCCTAGGAATGTTCACACCCACAGTGGGCTAGGCCCTCCCACATCGACCATCAATAGAAACAATCTCATATACATGACCACAAGTCAACACAATCTGGGCAATTCTTCAGTTGAGGTATGTTTTGGTTGACAAAAAAAGCAAACTGGGGCACTCAGTGTGACCGTAACTGGGGTTTCCTAGAGTCTTTTGCTCCTAAATCCAGGAAACTAGTTGAAGTTTAAAAGTCCAATAGTTATGTAAATATATCTTTGTTGGCCACCTATAAACTCACAAATGCTAAGCCTGGGGAAAACATTTGCTATCTGCTTTTAGAATGACCATAGTAGGTAATTTTGAAGTAGAATGTTCCCTTATTCTACTGTGATATAAACACATCACCTCTACACTCTTCCCAACCGTTAATGCTTGCCCTCTTTAAGGACAAATAATTAATCAGAAAATGCATCCCTGTTTATTCTGCACTTCATGTTCCCACTGAAGAAACTTCTTTCTTTCCTTCCATGAAGTATGATGGAAAGAAATAATGTTTCATGCATTTTTTTCCAGAACATCTCAAAATTCAAAAGTAGAATGAATGAATGTATGAGAGGAAGGTACCACAGCTACATATCAGAGTGAGTTTGAGTTTGCTCTTTCAATTCTGTCTGTGACAATTGTCCTGGCTGTAGATCTGTCTGTTCAACCACTTAAAACTGGGGAAAAAAAGTGGATTTTATGGCATGAATGAGCTGTGTTAATTGTAGAGCTGACATTGTAGTGACTGGTCTATCTAGTTTTTCCAGATGCTTTTGGCACCTTGGCCCCACTGGGAAGAATCCTACATCCAATATCAAAGCAACTACAAAGACTTAGATCTTCACTATACCAGCCTTTTCCATACCAAGTAGCCAACCTTCTATCTCTAGATAGGAGAAATCCCAAGGAGCCTCTTAGAGTTACCATCCTTCCAGGTAGGGTGAGGAAGATGGGAGCATTTGTAGTCCTTATGAAGATGCTATCTTCAGTGGGGAGCAGTGAGCTTCTTCTGGGAAGTAGTAGCCTTTTAATACTCTGCCTAGTGAATTCCCTCTGCTGTAACTGGAACTGAAATCTCTACTGACCAAACATACTGGGAACTGTCAAGGATGAAGGGCTAGTAAGACTAGTTTTCTGCAGCCATATTCCCTTTGCTCCTGGGAGACCTATGTCATGAAGGATGAGTATATTTGGGGGATAGGATGTGTAGGCACAAATATTGCCTATGAGTCCACGATATTTCTAAGAGTGGGAAAATCTCAAGAAGATGATTCAAAGAACTGGGAAAAGAGAGGATTAGGAGAAAAATATACAACCATGAATTGCAGAGATGGGTTAAGAACTGTCAAAGACAAGTTCATGACCCTCACAAGGTCTCCTAAGTCAAACTTGGTACTGCTCAGTAAACTACTTAGTTATTCAGAGGCCTTTGTGTATTGGTTCTTCCTATCTGGGGAGAAGTGGAAAAGCCCAGGGCAACACAGACACACAGAGTTGAATCATTGACTCCTATGTAGCGCTCATTTTTAAACTCCATTTTATTTGGGGTATTTACACCCCTACCTCCCTTCCACCAATTCCCTAACCCTAAGTAAGTGAGAGAGAGAAAGGGCTAGTGGGGAGAAGGATGCAGCACCCTTCGCCCCTTCCTGCTGTTTAGGTTCGATCGATCTTTGGGGGATATACCTGTCTCCGTCAACAGCAAATGCAGCCAGCAGTGTCCTCCATGCATTTCTCTCCGTTCATCTGCTTCAAACAGCTACACCGTCTGTCTCTGGTCTCTTCGAACTACTACACATCATACCATGACAAGCCATGCTTTCTCTTTCTGGGCTCTCAATTTATATCCTCAGAGCCCCTCTTTATGCTACACAAGGAAAGCCACCACCAGCTGGCAAAGACCACACCATGCAGGAGGCAATGCTCAGCTGTGGACAAACTAAAGCCCAAACTAAAACCTCACACTTGGGATTAAAACAAAAACATATTTACATAAGAAACCAAAACTTCCATTACACCCTTATCTAAGCATCTGTTGCCTGGTTTTCTCTTTATATGAAATGAAGTCATCTTTGGGCTTTAAGACAGAATAAATAGAAAATTAAAGATATTTGTTTCTCTCACAGATTGTTAAAATAGTTAGGGCCTCTGTGGATCACTCCTAATTGAGATTTATTTGATTATTTGTTTGCTACAAAGCCACATTATAATAAAGGTGCAGAGAGTAGAATTATAACCACCATGTTTATACCAGAATGAAGGTAGTTTAAAAAGATAGAACAGGTAGTCTAACTTGTGCCTCCAACACACACACACACTTTTAAATGTCATACTTTTGAAATAATGGTTCTCCCAAAATTAGGATTTCCCCCAACATCTCATGCTGGAAGGAAAAGACTGAATTCTGGTGCCAGCCAGAAAAGGAACTTGTGCCTAAGGGATAGATTTCATAATAACTTTTAATAACTTCTCCAACACCCAGCAGGACAGACAGGAGCAGAGACAGTGATGACTGGCAGGAACACACCCTGAGCAGGGATGCTTCGTTATGCATCCCTCCTCTCTGTCATTTAAACCTAAGCCTCAGGACCCTGGAGATGGACTGGGGGATAGGAGGACAAGTCACCAAACATCTTTGTCCGGGTTCATAATATAGCAGTATTGAATAATCTCCTTTCTCTTTTCACTTCCCTCTGTCTATTTAACTGGTCTACAAAGATGGGTGGTCAAACCTGGCTTGATAGCATGTTAGGGGCCCCGGCTCTGACCCTTACAAACCTGTTAGAAGCCTGGCACCAGCAAGTCACCATGAACTCCTTGTAATTTCTTCATTTGGGGCAATGCTCTTCTGTAGGTTATCTGGTAGTCTGTAAAATATGTCTTACTTCTTCCAAGTAACTAGAAAATAAAGGGTTCTTTTTTTGTTTGCTTGGTTGGTGTGTGTGTGTGTGTGTGTATACATATGTGTGTCTTTGGTCTCAGGGTCCAATTTTTTTCTCTAAGCATTTTTTTTGCAAATTTGTTTTATTATTATTAATTTTGTTTTAAAGGCAGAGGTTTTAATTTTTATGTTTTGTCCAATTTCTGTCCCTAGGCCATGGTGTAATAGACATTCTGCTGAAAGAATGTGTGGGTTATTGAATGTATGTAATACACAAGAAAAGAGTATTGTGATGCCAAGAGACTAAAGAAATGCTAAGCTAAATTTGCACTTTAGAGCATGTAGAAGTTTTGGTGTCAAGCCACATGTTTTGTTTGTTTGTTTAAGGGTTTTTGTTTTGTTTCATTTGCTTGGTTGGTTGATTATTTGGTTTGTTTGTTTGTTTGTTTGTTTGTTTTGAGAGAAGGTAGGGTTTTCCTGTGTAGAAGTCCTGGTCTGTCCTGGAACTATAGACTAGGCTGACCTTGAAGTCACAGAGAACCACCTGCCTCTGCCTCCCAAGTGCTGGGATTAAAGACATGCACCACCATACCCAGCAAGCCACATGTTTGATCAGGATAAGAATTCTACAAATATGGTATTAAAAGGACTTTGTAGAGTCTGACAAAATGCTAGTTACAAGTCTGTCAGTGGTGCCTCACACCTTTAATCTCAGCACTGAGGAGCTAGAGGCAGGAAGATCTCTGAATCTGAGACCAACCTGGCTTACAGAGCTACTTCTAGGGTACTCAGTGCTACACAGAGAAACCCTGTTTTAAAAGAAGAAGGAAGGAAGGAAGGAAGGAAGGAAGGAAGGAAGGAAGGAAGGAAGGAAGGAAGGAAGGAAGGAAGGAAATGCTAGTACAGAAAATGAAAAATATATCTATAGAAGCAAGTCATATGTATCATATATATATATATATATATATATATATATATAAATGTAACTACAGTTTTTGTTTTCTGTTTGCTGATTTTTATTACTGAAGGTGCCAAACTATCATTAAATATTCACATCTACAACCCCACAACTCAGCCTCTCTGTGGGACACGGAAATTGATAATGGAAAATATCTTTATTGTGGGTTAGCCAAACAGGAGAGAACGAACTGAACTCCTCCCAACTGTGCCCATGATAGTGCCCACATGTATAGGAAACCAAGAAACAACAGACAGAAAACCTGCAGAGTTAACTGTGAGTTTAATGCATATTTTTCTCAGGGTAGGAAGACTTGACCCCAGGTTGCCCTCCTCCACCCTCAGCATGGAGGGGTTACTGTATTTTTTAGAAATTATAATGCTGCAAAAAAACATACTTGACATGTTTAACATACTTGTTAAGCTTAACATACATGTTAAGCATTTTCAAAGGCCTAAAAGTCTAGTGCTTCCTCAGGAGATGAAGATGAGGCAGATTGGTGATGCAGACCAACCAGCAAATCCATTTATGCTTCCTGAGAAGCTGAATCAGGAGGCTCTTGACTTCCAGGCCATTCTGGGCTGCCTAATGGGGCCCTGTCAATGAACAGGTATGTAAATAAGTTAATGAATGAGGGAGAAGACCAATATGGTCATGGGAAGAGAGCCTTGCATATCTTTAGCACCCTCAGGGCTGGGAACGAAGACTCATCAGAATGGCTGGCATTTCTCTCACTCAGCTACCTGCAAGAGTCCTCAGCACATCAAAACCCCACCCCAGTCTATCTGTGCTGCTGTAATGGTTAACTTTTAAAGAAAGGCCATTTACTCCAGGCCAGTAAGTCTACAGCCATATGGGCCACATCCACTGCTGGTTCTGTTGTTTCCTGGAGCTCATGGACAAACTAACCCATTTCTGTGTGCTGTTTTCTTCCCAGTCCCTAGGGAGGGAGCCCTCTTGGCTGATTGGCTCTAATGGCCTCACAGTGACTGAATTTGGGAGTCAAGAGACACATTCAAACTGTAGCTACCCCCCCCCCCACACACACACACACAATGTGTTTGAATGGTTCGGTTATTTGAAAAGGGGTAAGTTCCCATGATTGGCCAATATTTGGGCCATTGCAGAGTCTAGTAAACTCTCATCATCTGAGAAGGGAAACCTCTTGCTGAAAACATTTCTCTGACCTTTTGGGTGAATGCATTTAGTTGAATCAGATTATGCAGGTGGATGAGCTGAAACCACAAGAAATTCCATGCATGCAGGGAAAGACAAACTGTTAAGAATAACTGATCTGTGTGTCTCTGATTTAATTTTCTTTGAAAAAAAAAAAGTATTCATCCATTTAGTTTGAATAAACCTCTGCATTCTGCCGTACTAGTCCTCTTCAAAGCGCCTAATGCCTGATATAGGAACAGCTGTGTCGAGAATTAGTTGGTCTAAGCTTTTGGGCCGCTCCCAACTTCGCTATAGCTCACGCCCTGTAGGTCAAGAAAAAAAGTGATGTAATGCATTTAGCTGGGCCACTTTAATTACAATGGAATGGAGGGGGAGGGGCCATCGGCGGTGACAAGTTTAGCGCGTGACTTGATCCTGGGATGCAGGAAACAAAAACAATACCAACCATTGGCTGCTTCCACCTTGGGCTCTGGTCTTTAGTGCCTGGTCTGGAACCTGGGAGCATAGATTTCCGGGGCAGGGGTGGCGCTGTCCCGCCGAGCGTCAGCCTTGAAAACACACACACACACACACACACACACACACACACACACACACACACA